>NC_139704.1:8898199-8976836 GCF_964188405.1 Protomyctophum parallelum | reverse complement strand
CCCTGCTCCCTCTCTGTCTCTCTCTCTCTGTCTCTCTCTTCCTCCCTGCTCCCTCTGTCTCTCTGTCTCTTTTCCTCCCTGCTCCCTCTCTGTCTCTCTCTCTCTGTCTCTCTCTTCCTCCCTGCTCCCTCTGTCTCTCTGTCTCTTTCCTCCCTGCTCCCTCTGTCTCTCTGTCTCTTTTCCTCCCTGCTCCCTCTCTGTCTCTCTGTCTCTTTTCCTCCCTGCTCCCTCTCTGTCTCTCTGTCTCTTTCTCCCTCCCCTGTCTCTCCCTCTCTGTCTCTCTCTCTCCTTCCTCCCTGCTCCCTCTGTCTCTCTGTCTCTCTCTCTCTCTCCTCTCAGAGACTACAAGTCGCTCAATCCTCAGGATATCAAAGAAAACAACAAAAAGGTAAAAATCTCCTCCTCTCCTCTGCTCTCTAGTTCACAGCCTTGTCCTACTCTATGTATTCCTTATATTGTACCCTGTTGACCCCCCCCACCCACACACACACACACACACACAGACAGACACACAGACAGACACACACCACATAGGTACATAGTCAGATTTTCCATACCCCGTGTCAACCAGACAGGTTAACGCACGCACGCATGCACGCAGACACACACACACACACACACACACTCACACACACACACACACACACACACACACAAAACACACACACAAACACACATCCCCACCATGCTGTCCTCTCTTGTGGCCCTCAGGGGCCGACACAGAATGATATTGCGCGCAGGCTTTTCCTCCAGCTTGATTTCCTGTTCTCATCCACTCTGCCTCAGCGATAACCTCCGCTGGCCCTTTTAGGCATGAACACCAGCCTGTTGACAATAGCCACAGTGGAGAGAGAGAGAGAGAGAGAGAGAGAAGAGGCTTTTTTTTCATATCAGCTAACTGCACCCCCCTCCACCCGCACCCCGCCCCCACCTCAACAGCAGCCACCTCCATTCCAGGTGTCTGAGCTTTAGCCCTAGAGGAGTTGGTCAGATAGAAGCAATACAGGCAGTCGGGGGAAGGGGGGGCGGATGTTATTCCACCAGAAGGTGATAGCTGAGGAATAGTGAGCACAGTCTGCTGCTATTCTCTCATGCCGCGTGTCTCGTTGCTCTGCGTTGTGAGCTTGTAGATCAGCGAAGAGAATATATATATACTCCTACTCTTGTCACCTTAACACTGGATTTTACTCAACGGCAAAAGTAGGCTATCTTTTGTTGTTTTTCTTGTTTTTTCGACCCCTCTCTTTGAAGTTAGACTAGGCCAGCTTTAAACTGACTGGGCCACGGCCCGCGTGGCCCAATGGACCCTACGCCGGTGACACACACACGCACGCGCGCGCACACACACACACACACACACACACACACAGAGAAAGGCAGATATAGCTCTGAGTGTGGGGGGTTCAGATTTAAAATGTCCATAAAATTGGACATCTGAGCAAGTGTCATGAATTTAAAATAATGGAGAATGTTACCTTGGTTTTCATGTCCAGATGATTCAAATGCAGTCCCCCCCCCCCCCATCACCACCCCCGCCCGTATCTCCTTTTCTTTCTCTGTCTGCGAGCTCAGACACCAGTGAATTATGACAGATAAGGATAATCGATACAAAGAGGGGGGAGGAGGGAGAGAGAGGTGAATATTTAGAGATTCACAGCCTTTGAAAAGATCTGTTATCAATCTGTGTGTGCGTGCACGTGTGTGTGCACATGAGCGCATGCACACACGCACATAATGTGAAAGTGTGCATGCCACATGCATTTACATTTATACAGTATACCTGGCTGCGTGCATACATACATGTGTGACAGTTTGAGTTGCCCGTAAGAGGTTGTTTGTTTGGACTGTGTGAGTGTGCATGTGCCTATTTTGTCAGCGTGATGTTTGTGTAATGAGGCCAGGAAGAAGTCATTTCCCATGCTATCTGATAGCACAGCGCCAGGCGAAATCGCCGCCAGCACCAGCTCTGGGAGGAGGAGGAGGTGGGGAGAGTGGTTTTGGTGATGACTGACACTGATGGATGCCTGTCAGTCACAGAGGGGGGAAGGGGTTACAGGGGCCCAGAGCACGGAAGGGTGACATGCAATCCGAGTCTAAAGCTCTTGTTAATAGTTAAAGGGGAAGAGAGGAAGTTCGTTTCAGTAAGCCCAGCAGCATATGCGTTATATATATGTGATGTTAAATCAGCATCTCTACGAGTGTTTCATTTGGTCAGTCAAGGAACTCAGGTATTTGTTATTTCATGTGAGCGCTCTAATGTGTTGATCTCCTCAAATGGTGAATCTGGCATTTTTAGAGCAAGCCTCCTCTTTCTGTTGAGAAAACTGAATTGAGTGTAAAATCGACAGTGTCAAATGTGAAACCCATTCCGCCAAACGTTTAAAAAAAGACCCTGCGTAAATGTACTGTGTGGACTCTTAAGGCCTATTACTTTTTAGTACACCTACATACATACTCCAGTTTTAGGTTATAAGGTGACCACCGAAACGGTGGTTAGTAAAAATAGACAGATTTGTTTGAGCGCTTACCACCGCCGCGTGACGTCATGTTTTAGTTTTCAGTGGTCACCGTATCACCTAAAACTGGAGTATGAATAGGCCTTTAAGGTATGAAGTTACATTTATACTTTGTTGCACGTCGGTGGCGCATGCCAAAAAAAGCCATTCTACAAGCTCACAGCGCATGTCGCGAGCTTGCATCATGCGACGTGTTACAGCACGTGACAGCACACACGACAAACTGTAAATAAAGCCTATGCAAAGGAAAGAGCTGTTCCTGGGTAAAAAAGACTGTAGCATGCATGGTGACCAACTTTGACCCCTAAACAAAACCTGCTGCACGATCCTTCCTCCCTCCCCTCCTTCGCTCAGCCCTCACTCTCTCCCCACACTCTCCACTCTCTATCATTCATTCTTTCATTATTTTCTCTATTGAGCGTGGAGCTTGTCGTGTTCATTCAGAACATACTCGGGGCGAGAGGGGAACAATGGGAACACACTTTGCTCCTGTGAATACGTGTTAGAAACCCAATCACTCCCTCTCAACCTCTCCCTCTCTCTCTCCTTCTCATTTCTACTTCTCCTTTTTCCCTTCCTTTCACTCTGCGACACTGAGAAGTAAGGGGGGGGACGTTCCCCTTTCTTCTGCTCCTCTTATTTTCATCTCTTTTCTTCTGTTCCTGTGTCCGGCGCAGATGCACACTCTCTCTTACACACACACACACACACACACACACAGGCACACGTCTTTCTTTCTCAGCACGCATACACTTTTGCTCTCTGCCATACAGTAAAATCCTCAATTATAATTCATCCCTGAGAATGTGTACACTATTTTAAACTCTCAGTTTAATTAACACTTTAATTTACTGTGCTTAGCCTTGCACACACCTCATCCAGTACAAATGTACACCTTCACTCAGCTCAATTCACACATGCATTACCACACCAATGGCAGAGGAAACCATGCAAGACACCTGCTCACCGGGAGCAGGTAGGGGTTCAGTGTCCTGCTCACCGGGAGCAGGTAGGGGTTCAGTGTCCTGCTCACCGGGAGCAGGTAGGGGTTCAGTGTCCTGCTCACCGGGAGCAGGTAGGGGTTCAGAGTCCTGCTCACCGGGAGCAGGTAGGGGTTCAGAGTCCTGCTCACCGGGAGCAGGTAGGGGTTCAGAGTCCTGCTCACCGGGAGCAGGTAGGGGTTCAGTGTCCTGCTCACCGGGAGCAGGTAAGGGTTCAGTGTCCTGCTCACCGGGAGCAGGTAGGGGTTCAGAGTCCTGCTCACCGGGAGCAGGTAGGGGTTCAGTGTCCTGCTCACCGGGAGCAGGTAGGGGTTCAGTGTCCTGCTCACCGGGAGCAGGTAGGGGTTCAGTGTCCTGCTCACCGGGAGCAGGTAGGGGTTCAGTGTCCTGCTCACCGGGAGCAGGTAGGGGTTCAGAGTCCTGCTCACCGGGAGCAGGTAGGGGTTCAGAGTCCTGCTCAAGAACTCTTCAACACAACATCAGCTAGGAATAACCGCGATCGAAACAGGTTTAATTCTAAATGTATAGTTCCAGTCCTTGATTCTGATTGGAGGTCAGCACTAGAATAGAAGACCAGTTGTCATCATATATAGGAAGGTGCAAGTGCAAGACCATTGAGAGCTTTATAAAAAAAGTAAAATAATGTAATGTAAATAATCAAACACATCCTGTGGCTTATTGCTTTAATGTAGATGGAGCCAACATGTACAATAGCAGTACCCAAATCTTTTTGAAAAAAAGGAACACAACCGTAATTAGCAGTATTATTGGTGTCACCTGTCCATATTGCACTTGAGAACCCACCCCAGTGGAGCTGCTCCCTGGCCAGTCAGTAGTATACTATACTACTATACTACTAGTATGCTATAATCGTCGAGCTCCCAATGTGCCACAAAGGTTTAGATCTGCTATTTCTGGTATGTTAGAAAATGTTGAAAAATGGGCCTTTCCTTACATGACCAAAATAGGGACGCCTGATAATGTGGTTCACTTTATTTAAGGAGTAAGAAGCAGGGTGCTGCCAAGAAATACACATCCCTGGCTCCACCTCTAAATCAAATTAAAAAAGATGGAGATAGAGAGAGAGAGAGAGAGAGGAGAGAGAGAAAGTTAAATTGATAGACTAGGGAGACGTGTGAAGCCAATGAAACAAACACAGCGACAACAGGTCTGAATCACATCAACGCTATCAAGCAACCCAGATACAAGCTGTGATACCTGGAGAGCTGGATGGATGGATGAATGGATGAGTGCAACTGGGATGGAAAGAAAGCTGTGTGTGTGTGTGTGTGTGTGTGTGTTAATCTATTTATTTACCTGTCATTGGCTGCGATAATGGTTTTCATCCCTTCTCTCTCTCTCTCCATCCCTCCATCTATCAGGTGATGGAGGGATTGGGTTTTGTGTGTCTGTTGATAATCACACCTGTATTTTCTCATCAAACTCTAATCAGGCCAATTACACGCGTGACGGAGAGCATGGGCAGGTTGATGCAGGGGGTGATAAACGACACAAACGCACGCACACGTGCGCGTGCTCACACACAGACACGTGCTTCGGGATTAAGCGCTCTGTCTTGGGGTATCTGCGTCTCTTATCGGAGACAACCATCCCTGACATGACCTGTCAGCCAGCCACCATGGCAACGGTGTCGCAACACACACATACGTCTCTCACACACACACACACACGATACACCCCAATGCGCCTGTACTTCTCTCATATCATATAACATTCAATTTATTTTATTTAAATTTACTTTGCTAAATGTAAAAAGAACCACCGCTGAAAAAACCTAAGTGAGGTGCTGGAGTCACAAAGGGTTAATGAGAAAAATAAAGGGAAGCTCCGCACACTCAGATCTGCGCACAATCAATGTATTTATTTAGCAAGCTTTCGGTCTACTAACCTTCTTCAGGCAGACTTCGCTGAATGTAAATTAAACTAAAACCAAATACCACAAGAGGAAAAATAGAGAAAAAGAAAAAAGAAGCAATACTATTGACAACATACACCATTAGCTTATGCCCTTTTTCCTTTCCCAAATTGTATGCTGTTTGTTAGCGTTTTTGGAAGCTCTGTTTAACTCTATGGCCCTCATTTATCAACCGTGCGTACGCCAAAATATGGGCGCACGCCGAAATTACCGACATTTTCGGCATTTAACATTTCCGGCAAAGCTTGAAATTGAACTTGAGTAGGACAAATAGTCACGTCTACTCTTCAGCTGGCGTACGCTGTTTTTCTGTTTTACACAAGCGGAGCAGCCTTGTCTGAACTGCTGAGAGGCTGTCACAGGCATCTAAACATATATGTATTCACTCCTAAAATGTTTATATAAAAGGTATGTATAATGTATATGGGCTACATGTAAAAAATAAATAAATAAAAATGTTAAGGAATACATGTCATATGAAATTAGTAGGAGATAAAATCGCGCAATTAAAAACAATGTTGCAAGAGATGCTTAAGCCATTTAAACAGTGTTTTGCATGAGCGCATACATGCGAGGATTTGGGCTGTCTGTGCTGAAATATTTCCATGACGGGACGTTGGAGCGTATAGTGCAGCAGTCCCAACGTGGTATAGCCTACTGTAGCCTAATCTACAGCATGAAGGCCGATGTCTTTCTTACGGTATGTGCAATATAATAAACCCGACGCGTCGCTCAATGCCAAATGTACCGTGCCAGGCTCCCAGCGCAAGTGGGAACTGCATCGGAGATATATAGGTATATTACCCAGCCAAGCAACCACCAGCCACATGAGGCTATATACGGTTTTTGCTGCACATTCATATGACAGTTGACAGCCCGGCCGGCGGCCACTGCAGTGACTAACGTCTGCGAGGCAATCTAAATAGACTGTCGAACGTCGGAACGTGCATGGTCAGTTGGTCACGGACGGACCACTGTGATAGAGAGAGACAGACAGACAGACACACTGGACAGGAGGAGCACCTGCAAAACAGCAGCGTGTGTGTGCCTATTTGTTATTTAATTATGGTTCACAGGTTCAGGTTTTCGTTCACTAATATATCTTGTTGTATATTAAATTAAAAATACTTTAATGAATTAATATACAACTAACAACACACAGTGAAAAATTGCGATATGTGTGCGGGGGGTGAGGCGGGCAGCAAGGGAAACGAAGCGAGAGGAGAAACGGACAGCTTTATTTAATGTGTCATGTAGGTGCGTGCGTGCGTGGACATGACAGCAAGGCAAGCGAGGTGAGAGGGAACAGACAGGGTAGGCCTACAACTTTATTTAATTCATGCAGGTGTTCGTTGTTTATTTATTTAACAACACACCAGTTAGTTGGGCTTGCAAGTTGCGTGTGCGTGCAGCTTGTGTGCGTCTGTGTGTGTGTGTGTGTGTGTGTATGAGAGAGGGGGGTGAGGCGGGCAGAAAGGCACGGTAACCATGGTTTCCAGATCGTATAGCAGTGGTTCAGGTCGCAAAAACGAGGGCGAGGCTTGATTTCTTAGGGCGTGCCAGATCAAATTCAGCCGTGACATTTATTAACGTGAGAACGAAATTAAGGAAGGATCAGCTGTTTGCGATCACTTTATAAATGCTGTGGAGACGTGGGTGTACTACGAAACCTGCACTCGAATTTGTGGCAGATTTTACACTCGATTGATAAATGAGGGCCTATGACCGCAGTTTTCGCCATTACTGCACATGTGTGGCCATGTGCACATGCATGCCTGGCTATGCACATGCGTTACTTACGTAGCTACAATGTGTTACTTAGCTACAATGTGCTACTTGGTGAACTTGTAGATTGACTATTTTTGGCAAAAAAAACTAAACAATTGGTGTTGACTTAACAGTCATCCGACAGTGCTTTCATTATGTGAACACTTGCACCATCCCTGTCGCACACCTCTCTTGGCCAATCAACTGTTTTATTGCGATTGTCCCTGCCTGGGCTGATTGACGAGATGGAAAATACGAAATGGGGGCAGTTTGATGCTGATTCCCTCTCTTGAATAGGCAACAACTTACTGGATACAGAAGAATCTTTTGTGGAGCTCTGTTTGATGAATAATCTACAAGTGATTCTACAGGTCTTGTACATTGCTGTTTATTTAATTTAGTGTGTGTATTAACTGTATTTCTGTATTTTACTGTCTGTAGTTATGCATATGTTTTAATGAAGACAGTTCTGTTCTGATTAATATCAATACTATGTGCATTAAGGATTTAAATATCTATGTATTTTCCCTCTGCCTCCCTCCAGGCCTACGATGTCTTCGCCAACCTGGGCATCTCCCGTCTGCTAGAGCCATCGGACATGGTTCTTCTGGCCATCCCCGACAAGCTGACGGTGATGACCTACCTGTACCAGATCAGGGCGCACTTCTCCGGCGAGGAGCTCAACGTGGTGCAGATCGAGGCCAACAGCAGCCGCAGCACATACAAGGTGGGAGACTTTGAGACGGACACCAACGCCTCCATCGACCAGGACAAGTTCTACGCCGAGCTCAATGACGTGCAGCACAAAGGCGCCGGGTCGGAGCTCGAGTGCCCGGCGGCCGGCGAAGCCAACGGCGCTCGGGACGACGGGGAGGGCGAGGACGAAACGGGGACGGTAGCGGCCGAGAGGAAGGCCGCGCCAAGTGGAAGGTCGAGTCCGCCGGCAGCGGGCGGCGCGTCCGTTTACTCTCCGCCGTCCTCCGTGTCGCCCACTCCGAAACCGTGGGCGGGGCTCCCTGTGACTGACTCCACCCCTAGGCCTGCCCCCAGGTCTCAGGCCACGCTCCCTGCCTCAGCAGACCGGAGGCAGCTGCCCAAGGCCGACACGCTGGACCTGAGCGAGTTGCCACAGAGGGCGGAGAGGGAGTCGGAGAAGCAGAGACGGTGGCAGGCGGGGGAGGACAAGAGGGGAGACGGGGAGGCGTCGGGAGGCGGCACAGACTTGGGTTCCTCCACCAGGAGAGGAGCTTCCTCTCCTACCTCCTCTTCCTCCTCTCCTACCTCCTCTTCCTCCTCTCCCCACCAGAAGCTGGGCTCCTCCTACAACAGAGACGCTGACCTCATTAAGAAGAAGAGGGCCAGTCTGCGGCATTCTGAGCCAGAGCCCGCCTCCAACGCCAGCTCTCCACCAGTCAACCACACAGACACACAGGTACACACACACACACACACACACATGTGACATGTTGACCACTGACCACATGATGAACACGGCAGCCACTTACGTTTTTAGATGTGCATTTTCAGAGCATGTTGAGCATGAGTGCAGTGATCATCAGGTACTATGATTATACTAGGATTAGGAGTACTGTACTGTACTGTACTGTACTGTACTGTACTGTACTGTACTGTACTGTACTGTACTGTACTGTACTGTCTCTGTGTTAGGCTGTGCAACAGTGACACTTGGTGGTGAACAAACGCTATAATGCTATTTTTGTGCTCGGACACGGGGACAGACCCAGGGACACAGCCACACACAGCCACACGCATAGCTGTCTATAGTATTTTTGAGTGGTTGCACCACTCAAAAATACACAGGGAAGACAGATTTGAATATTATAGCCACATTTTTTCCTTAGTTTTTAGTTTTAAATATTTATGTCATAGTATCATAGTATCAAATTATTTGGGGGCCCACTTGCAATACCCTCAGATTTGGAATCGCTGCCCAACACAATACGACGCTACAATACACTGTGCCACATTTGAAGGCACAGCTGCACTACAGTATACTACATAGTTATCAAACGAGTACCTTAGACAACCTTTGGGTCTGCCTGCGTGGCTATAGGCAGAGTCTTCATATTAAATGCGCTCATTTAGATTCTGACACGTCCCTCTGAACCAATCACCCCGTGTCTCTTATCCCGGCACACATGGCTTTGATTGAAACTTCCACAGCCTCATCACCTGTAAGACGCAAACGTTCAGACGCACGTTCGCTCAGCGGCGGCAGCGTTCCCGCTAAGCTTCCTTTTAAATCCCAACCTCGCCTGTGCCATTTCCCAGATGACCGTTACCAGAATTGTCTCTCTCCCTTCCTGTCTTTCTTTCTCTGTCTCTGTGTGTCTCTCTCTCTCTCTCTGGCTAACTCTTCCTCTGCCTGTTCTCTGCGTTTATAGATGTTGTCGTCTCCAGGCTTTCCAGATATGCGTCTTGGCCGGGGCCCTTTTAACACGTTAGCGAGCGTGGAAGGCTCCCAGCAACCCCCTTGCTTTGACATTTCATTATATTTTTCATTATATTTTTCATCCTTCCCCTGATGGCAGTTTGCTGCTGCGACCACTCAACCGTGGAGACGCTTTTACAGGAGCGCACCTCATCTAGTCCTCCTCAGACGCTCACACATGGCTCGTGCCTTTAATGTGCACGCTCACGTGCGTCTTAACGCACACAGACACAAACACACGCACGTGCGCGCGTCACACGCACACCAATGCACGGATGGGCGTGCGTGCGGGGAGGCCAGCCTTTAAACGCACACCTGCTAGAATTAGTTCACCCTGAGATTTTCCCTGCTTCCTGTTTACCAGCTGAAAGGTCGCAGAGGGGTCGCGCCATTCATGACACCCCATTTTCATGGGCCGTTATCTAGTTAGCGGCGTGTGTACCGCGTAGCCTTGCCGAAGCAAGCAGCCTGGGCCAGATGGAGGTTGTCGGAGGGGATAAATAGTTCTGTAATGTTGTAAAGGCCTGTGTTTGGGAAATCCAGCCCTCTAAGCCAAATGTAAGCTCAGAGCCTCCGTTTTCCCTGTTTGTGCCCCTTATAATACAGCCAGGATTAACTCTGATAGGCTTGCAGATAGGATGCTAAGCTAGGCGTGCGTGCGTGTGTGTGTCTGTGTGAATGTAGCCTGCGCCTGTGTGTACAGTATGTGGATGTGTCTCTGTGTGTGTGTGTGTGTGTGTGTGTGTGCGCTGGTACACACAGGTGCACACACATCTGTGTGTGCATGCGCTACTGCGAGTGAGTGAGTGTTGCTATCTCCTCCTCGCTGTCATCCTCTCCTCACCACTGGAGCCAGTCAGGGGTGTGGGCCCAGCATGGTAACTGGCTCCCCCATAATGCAACAGGCCAGGGCTGATATATCACAGGGGATATGCCCTGCTTCTACATTAGGGACCACTAGGTGTACTTAATCCCCTGATACCACTGCCTTCTTAGTATACAGGACCGATCTCTCTTTGTGTGTGTGTGTGTGTGTGTGTGTGTGTGTGCGTGCGCCCTCATATTTTTGTAATTATAGTAACCGCTCCATGCTATTGATAAAATCTCAAACCATTTAGTAAAATTCTATCTGAACACCTGTGTTTTATTTATTTATTATATTTGCTCAGTTTACAGCCCTCAATCTCTTTGTCTCGCTTTTTGTTGTAGCAGGAGACGAAGCCGCCCCCATTATCAAGTCCGCCAGCGGAAAAGGTATGTCAAACTAGCTTCTACGTTAACTTCATCAATTTATATTATTGTAGAGCCACAAGAGTTCTCACCACAAGAGTTATCACCAAGGGGTGATAACCAGGACATTATCTGCTTGGTCAAAGGACTCACCATCAATTGTTTAGGTTTTTCTTAACTGAGAGTGAACTGAAGTCTCAGGCCATTACCTGTCATAAATCAGACCATGAACGTACAATAAAAATCATGCCCAGCTCTATCCGCTCTTCTCTCCCTCCCCCAGAAGGTGCAGTCTCGCCAGGAGGAGCTGAAGGAGAGAGCCCGACTCCTACTGGAACAGGCAAGACGAGATGCAGCCATGAAGGCCGGGAACAAGAACCTAGCTGCCAACTCCACACTGCTCACCCCACCAGCAAGACCTGCTAACATCACTGACGTGAGTCCTAAAATGTGTATGTGTGTTGCTCCGTAATGCTTGGTTAATATGTGATATACGAAATAGCCAAACCGCAAGCTCACAACACAATGCAGTGATGTGGTGTAGCTTGTAGAATGTCTATTTTCGACACGCGACACTGACGTGTGACACCAGCGTGTTGCAAATCAGTGTAATTCATGCTTAAGTATGCAATAATACACTGCTGTGTACCTGCTGCACACAAACATTCTCTTTCATACAGTATAGTTCAATACTTTCAGCTTTCCACCTCCACCTGTCTCAAAAATACTACACACAGCGACATGCTGCAGTAACCTGTTCAAAATGTCTGCTCTTCCATAGTCATTTGTACAAAGGTATAACTACTCAAAAAAGAGAACTTTCCTTGTTAACTTCTGCTCAGGCACTCTTTGGGACAACCAAATAAGTGGACCCGAAGGTGTCAGTGGTTGGTCGAGTGGAAAGGGACATTCTCATTCCAGACTCCTAAAATACTCCCTTCCTCTCCTTCAGTTATTCTCTCTCGCCCGCACGCATGCACGCACGCACGCACGCACGCATGCACACACAAACACACACACACACACACACACACACACACACACACACACACACACACACATTGGCTCCCTCTTTGCTCATCTGTTTCTACCAAGGCCTGACCAAATTGGACACTACTCTCATTCCCGTACAGTTGTATAATAAGTATTATCCAAAACGTTAGACACCAGCCCATACATACACACCTTTCATCCCCTGACCCGTCCAGGAACAGAGTGGCTGCATGGTGCAAACCAGAGCCGCTAGACGGTGACAGGAGGCTGACACAAGCACGCTCCACTGACCTCAGTAATGCTGTGGAGGACATTGACGCCACGCAGCTTCCTCTGAGCGAAAGGGGGGGGGGAAGAAAAAGTGCTGTGGTCAAATCCCCAGTGATGTTTTCATAACGAGGGGGAGGTGAAATGACTGTGGTGTCTTGGACGACTTGTGCGGACAAGGGATTTTCACAGGGAAATGAAATGAATACCTTTTAGTAATGAAATATCTAAAAGGCGGCAGGCTGTGCGCACGCAGTTCTCCTCTGGAATCCTAAAAAGGGTGGGATGCCCTTGAATTAAATGGCTTTTTTAAATCGTGTGTGTGTGTGTGTGTGTGTGTGTGTGTGTGTGTGTGCATACACATTTACATATGTGTGTGTATGTTGAACTGCATGGGTGTGCATACTTCCAACGTCCAATGTGTGCGTGCACATTATGTGTGTTTGGAGTTCGATGAGTGTTGGTCCAGGTCTGTGTGTGTTGGGTGTCTTTTTGTGCGTGATGTGTGCATGGGCAGGCCTGTGTGTGTGTGTGTGTGTGTGTGTGTGTGTGTGTGTGTGTATTTTTTTTGTGCATGATGTGGGCATGGGCAGGCCTTGGGAATAACCATTTCGGCGTAATCTAAGAGAAGTAAATGAGGACCTTCCAAGGACTGTTGCCATTTAAAAGTCTTCACAAGGAGAACGCAAATTAAAAGAGTTTTCAAAGCGCTCGCCATGGCGATATATATTCCTTGGCGATGGGGAGGGAAAAAAAGTCCCCTTTGGGTCCTTTTTTGTCACGTAGCAAGATGGCTGACTTCACTCAGATTAGCTTCTTAAGTAGCTAGACCACCCCTCCTCTTTTTCGTCTTTCTACCATTTTCTCGCTTTCTTTATCCCACTCCCTCTCTCTCTTTCTGACTATTTCTTCTGTCTCTCTTTCTCTTTTTTTCTGTACTTATTTCCAAGGACAGTTGTCTAATAAGCCCCAGCATGCATTAGTGCAGGGATGCTGAGGAGGCGGGGCTGGATATTGAATTGTTTTGGCTTTTTAATAGAAAACATTGATCAAAGGAATCCTCTCAGCCCGGAGGGCCAACGCACTGATAATTGTTAGTGATTCAGATTAGATTACTTGATGTCTTGTTTTGATTAACGTGTGTGTGTGTGTGTGTGTGTGTGTGTGTGTGTGTGTGTGTGTGTGTGTGGGTGTGGGTGTGCGGGTGTGTACATTTGTGTCTGTGTGCACTGTGCATGTTTCTTAGTGTGTGTGTATGTTAACGCATGGTAGTTAGTGTGTGTGTGTGTGTGTGTGTGTGTCTGTGTTATCATCTGAGGAGCCTAGCCCCTTAGCCATTCTCATCTCTCTCCTCTCTGTCTCTCTCTCTGTCTCTGTAAGTAGCTACTTTGCGGTTTAGCATGCATAAGGAACAATGTAATTCAATTAAAGGCAGCATCATTCTTCCAGCGCAGCGCCGCTAATGTGGGGCCAACAGAATGAGTTAGGGAGGGGCAGGAGAGAGACAGATTAGCTGTGTTTTGGGGGGCGTTGTGCTGGAAGACATTCTAGACAGCGGACAACACACAAACAAGTATTTGGATCCACTTCAGAGTGTGAAAGACGGTTCTGATTAATATAACACTTAAGGTAAATGGAAACAACTTTTTTTTTACAGTTAATGAGTGTTGTTATAATAACTTTATTATGACCTCAATGTCAGCCCAAAAAAATGTATCGTGAGAGATTAATTCTCTTCCAATAATCTTTTCAAAGTTTTTTTTTTTTTCGTTTTTTTTCTTCATAAGCACTTAAGAACTACCCTCTAGTCTTAGAGAAACGGACTTGAGTTACAACTGTACCTGGACCACTGTTTTTCCGTCTACACCGGTGGGGGGGGGGGGATAGATATAAATTGGGAGAAAGACATGGGGAATGACACGCAGCAAAGGTCGTCATAATCAGGAGTCAAACCTGCAACACGCTGTGAGGTTGCATTAGCAGCCTAGGTGCTACGGCTACGCCAGCCATCTGGAAGTGTCCTTGGGCAAGTCGCTGAACCATTTCCTTGCATGGTTTCCTCCGCCATCGGTGTGTGTGTGTGTGTGTGTGCGTGGCTGTGTGCGTTCTTCGTTCTAACCTTTGTTCTCCCTCCTACCACTTCTAATTGTAGCCCACAGTGAGTCAGCCTTTCATCTAAGGTCACCGGTTCACCTCTCTCTCTCCCCCTCCCTCCCTCTGTCTGTCACATTCTCCACATCCTTCGTTCTGACTTTCTTTCTTGTTTTCTCTCAACCTTTTTTCTGTCTCACATTCTGTATTTCCTTCTTGTTTCACTATCTCTTTGATGTATACACAGTACTACTAATTGCCCCCCCACCACCAGGTGGCCTTTCACGGCCAATCAGCATTTAGAGTTGAGATGTCTTGTCACGTCACCCCCCCTGGTGTGGACAAATTGGTAATTAATGAGCATCATAGAAATCATAAAAATACACACTCTCTAGCTATCTCTCAAACACACATGCGTGCGCGCACACACACACACACACACACACACACACACACATTCTAATTCCCAGATGTTGCAGTAACTAAAGGTCCCCCACACACCGTCTCCACATCAGCGAGTGTAGAATAGATGCGTGTCTGCTGTAAGTGTGCGAGGTGTGTAGACCGTGTACACACCGTGTATGGCCGTTGGTTGCAGTGAGACATCACTCGCTTATTGCACATCGATAGCAGCGCAGTGGTGGAGAGGTGGGTACTAGGACTCTCTGGTTGGCTGTTAAGCCTTATTCCAGCCCGAGTGCCCAGTTCTGCATCTGTAAATACTGCTGTCAGGTGTAGGCTTTCTCTTCTACCGGAAAGTTCTTCACAAGAAGATGGAAACAAGTCCCCGTTATCCTTTTAGCCTAAATGCCTTACCATACCTCCATGGTGTTTACATTTATGACTAATAAAGTATATTCAATCAATCACATCTGTTCTTTTGGGCACAGTAAGGAGGAGGAGTAATGGAGTATACAAATTCCAGGCATTTTGGTAACCAAAAAAGCCTGTAACCTTAGCCTGTGATACAGTGGTCAACAATAGACATGTAACTTGCTTGTAGGTTACGTTAATATAGTGAACTTTGATGTAGCGTTTAACGGGAAAATGGCCAACAAGGAAAAACCCAACATTTGTGTGTGTCTGTGTGTGTGTGTGGGTATGTGTGTGTGTGTGTGCCAAGTTAACTAAGGTCAGATAGGTGTTGCTGAGCTAAACATGTTTGTTTAATTTCAATGTTTGCTTAATTAAATGTTATGATGAAAGGCACTGCACACAGCAGCTGTTGTGCAGCAGCTCGCCACATTTACATTGCAGAGATTGGCAGCGTGCACCAAAAGGAGAAGGGTAGGAGAATGATGTCGCACATTTCATTAATTAATGCAGCAAAATAAAACATGAAAAGTAGATAAAAAAAGAATCCCGCACACTGTCTTATGCCTGATGAAAGTCTGACGACCGAA
The DNA here is from genome assembly GCF_964188405.1 of Protomyctophum parallelum. NCBI lineage: Eukaryota > Metazoa > Chordata > Actinopteri > Myctophiformes > Myctophidae > Protomyctophum > Protomyctophum parallelum. The sequence continues at coordinate 8,961,180 of NC_139704.1, read as the reverse complement.
ACGTCGCTCAATAAATCTAAACTCAAGTGAATTGGATTATTTAAAAAAAATTCTCTACTTCTCAGTTCCAGTTATCCGACGCACCTGTCCATTGTAGCTGTGCAGAAGGACTTTTTCTTATAGCAAAATAAAACATAAAATAAATGTTTAAGCTCGAGTGTGAGCCGAGTCTTTGAGGGGCGAGTCTGAGTCGAATCTGAACTGAAGCCGTGACTCGAGTTGTCATCTCTTGTGTGTGTGTGTGTGTGTGTGTGTGTGTGACTGTGTGTGTGTGTGTGTGTGTGTGTGCGTGTGTGTGTGCGTGTGCGTGTGCGTGCGCACGCGAGAGACTGTTCGCTCCAGGTCTCCTCTCCATTAGCAGATGAGAGCAGTAATTTCACACAGGCCTGGCCAGGGTAATTATCAGGATGCACACACTAGCTTTGGGAGAGGTGTGTGTCTATGTGTGTGCACGTCCTCAGCCATGAATGTAAATGAACAGTATTTGATCATCTGTGTGCATATGTATGTATGTAAATGTGGCAGGGAACTGTTGAATCATTGGTGCGTTAACACCTTCCAGTAGCCGTACAGTATTGCAGAGAATCGTTATAAAGAATAGTGTCGTTTACAAATACCACAATGTTGTTATTTATTATCATGGAGTTTCAAGGGGTCAACATAAAAATGTTAATATTTGCATTAAAACAAATCTGTTTAACCACTATCTATCTAAAGTGACAGCGTCATTCCAAAGTCTGTATTCTGTGTGTGTGTGTGTGTGTGTGTGTGTGTGTGTGTGTGTGTGTGCATGCGCGTGTGTGTGGTGTGGGTTTGAGGTTTGCACTGCAGGTAAGAGTGGCGCTGCTCACTGGCTCATTCTGATTCCTTTAATTGGGTCCTCCTTTGATTTCTGCCGACAAGCCTATCCGCACTTCACCCCCAGCCCTTACCCCATCACCCCATGTGTGTGCATGAGCCCTTACCCCATCACCCCATGTGTGTGCATGTGCCCTTACCCCATCACCCCATGTGTGTGCATGTGCCCTTACCCCATCACCTCATGTGTGTGCATGTGCCCTTACCCCATCACCCCATGTGTGTACATGTGCCCTTACCCCATCACCTCATGTGTGTGCATGTGCCCTTACCCCATCACCCCATGTGTGTGCATGTGCCCTTACCCCATCACCTCATGTGTGTGCATGTGCCCTTACCCCATCACCCCATGTGTGTGCATGTGCCCTTACCCCATCACCTCATGTGTGTGCATGTGCCCTTACCCCATCACCTCATGTGTGTGCATGTGCCCTTACCCCATCACCCCATGTGTGTGCATGAGCCCTTACCCCATCACCCCATGTGTGTACATGTGCCCTTACCCCATCACCCCATGTGTGTGCATGAGCCCTTACCCCATCACCTCATGTGTGTGCATGTGCCCTTACCCCATCACCCCATGTGTGTGCATGTGCCCTTACCCCATCACCTCATGTGTGTGCATGAGCCCTTACCCCATCACCTCATGTGTGTGCACGTGCCCTTACCCCATCACCTCTCCTATCTACTCCTGCCCTTCTCCTCCCCCCCTCTCAGCTCTTTTCCTGTCTTCTGCCATCTCTTCTGCTCCACCTCCTTCTCTCTCTCTCTCTCTCTCTCTCTCTCTCTCTCTCTATCTCTCTCTCTCTCGTACCAGAAAATGGTGAAATTAATTTGACATACATGGGCGACCTTTTTTGCGGCCATAAAAGCACATTTCACCATTTCCCCTCAGAAAACACAGTTCATCAGTTCTCAACAGGCCCGAAATGAAGGCCCGGCCCTGCCTTGGCCCTCATCAAACCCTGTACTCTCAAGCAAGTGCCCCTGCTGCCACCCTTAGATCTCCATATATGGGACTGACCTGTTCTGACATTCCATATGTTGATCTGACCTCATCAAACCCTGTACACTCAAGACACGCTCCATATATGGCCAGACCTCATCAAACCCTGTACACTCAAGCCACTGCCCCCACTGCCACCCTTAAATCTCCATATGTGCAGCTGACCTGTTCCGGCATTCCATATGTTGATCTGACCTCATCAAACCCTGTACACTCAAGACACGCTCCATATATGTCCAGTACAGAATATGTTGACTGACCCCCCCCCTCCCCAATGCCAAAGCGCCAGCGCTCACCCAGCAGTCTGCCGTCACCCAGGCGGATGCGTGCACACAACCTTGGTTTCTATTTATACTATAGAAATTATTTATTTTATTTTATTTATGGTCATGGTTTATTTATGTTCATGAACATCCAGACAACCAGTCTGGATGTAAACCGTGACATTTAAGCATAGATACTGTACACGTTTACCTAATACGGTTATCTATAGGGACTCCGAAATGCGTGCATCATCATCTAATCCAAATCCAGCCATCGGCTATTTTAAAACAACACTGTAAAATCCTCCTTTAAACTTATACTCTGTTTCAGCTCCCTGTTTCTTTTCTCTACTCTGCACAAGTACGTGCACATGCACACTGTGCACATGCACATGCACACTGCAAACACCTCAATGATTATTGAACTCCAGAGTGGTAAGAAACTAAGAATGGATCCTTTATGAGGCAGGAAAAATTGTCTTTTGAAAATGCAAATAGTGCCTTGTGCACTTTCCCCTTTTTGCATTGTCATTTTTTCTCCTCTCCTCTTCCCCATCTCTCTTCTCTTTTTCTCTCTTTTTGAACTTTCTCTCCAGCAGTTAATAGTTCTTTCGGCAGGTCTCCTTTTAACTCTGATGTCCCTTTCTTCTCTTTCAGCTCTCTTTTCTCTCACCACCCCCTCCTTTTTCTCACTCCTTTTTTTAAGAATCTGCCCCTAATGAAACTAAATAGTTTGGTGGGGACTTGTGTGTGTGTGTGTGTGTGTGTGTGTGTGTGTGTGTGTGTGTGTGTGCGCGTGTGTGCGTGTGTGGCTGAATTGGTTGGACTGGAGATCAAAGGCGGGCTCCACATTGAGTGTGTGCGAGAGAGAGCTCTCTCAATTACATCACAAGAGCTGATCAAGCCATCCAAATCAGAGAGAAAGCAAAGCTGTGACTCACACACACATTTCTGCTACACATTCACGCAATGACATGCAAACATGCATAACACACTGTTTTATTTCATATCCACTGTCTGAAAAGTATACTGCACGTTAGACACACACACACACACACACACACACACACACACACACACACACTTGCGTGTACAAGTTATCACATGTCTCCTGTTCAACAAGAAACTTCTGCTGTTCAACACTTACTATAGTGATTCTCAACATGTGGGCGAGGTCCCATGAGAAGCAGCTCACTCTTGAGCTTGGCGCTACCATTAGCAGTTAAAGCAGTTTTTCTCCAAATCGATGGAGAAAACTCCTCGTTCTGTCTGTTACTTTTTGGTACAATTCCCATGATGCATTTTGCGGGCAAGCATCAGCTTGTCACACCCTGGTCTATATAGGCTCTGTGTATGCCTGTGTCCTGTTCCAGTTAACACATGACACCTTCACATATGTTTCCAGTTCAAATCTGCTGCTGAGCCCATCATATGAATGACATGGCCACCGACGCTATCTGTAATAATAGACTAGGATGTTGAAGCTGAACATTAACCATACAGTAATTGTACTGGAATGTTGAAAAATATTAGTGTTTCCCAGTTTCCCTTAAACAGCATGATGCTTACACTCATTTCAACAAAGCGGCAGGCTACCAGTCATTCTCAGTCGAAGCCCGGAAAGGGATGGCCAACATTAAGGTGCTGTTAGGTTCCATGGCACACTGCAAATCAAAGTTGAGCTGGCTTCAACTTTCTTCAGCTCTCCGATAACACGGTGAAGCACCCAACAATCATATGCTTTTCTTTTCAACATTTCCAACTCCTGCTCTGTTTCATGAATGGCTAGCATGGTATCTTCAGTGGGTTTGTGTAAATGGTGACGCCCCCAGTCACTGCGTTTTACTGAGTTTTATAGTTTTAATACTGAGGTTAGGTTTAGGCTGTCAATCACAGCGACTGGCCAATCACAGCACGTTTTTTGTTGTTTGTTTTTTTTACATGGGGGCAGAAAAGCCTAGGGGGTAAAGCCATTAGTAATGTGGTAATCATGACGGCTACAAATGCTGACTTTCTACACTAATGAATGTACTTGAAGAGACTTCTTTCTTTAGAAGAGTTTGTGACTTTCTATAAATAAATGGATATCATGATTCTGTAATAGCAATATGTTCCCCATATTTTCCCATTCTCGTGTCCTGCTCATATTCTCTCTCTCTCTGTCTCTGTCTCTGTCTCTCTCTCTCTCTCTCTCTCTCTCTCTCTCTCTCTCTCTCTGTCTCTCTCTCTGTCTCTCTCTCTCTCTCTCTCTCTCTCTCTCTCTCTCTCGCGTGCAGTAATTATCCTGTCTGCTTAAAGGGCAAACTCTTCCCATCTCACTGGCCTGTCAAAGTGACAAGCTGTAGAGACGCCAAGAGGGTGTGCGTGTGTGTACTTTTGTGTGCATGTATGTATGTTACTTTGTGTAGTTGTGTGTGTGCGTGCGCTGCACTCTACCTGTTCTACCTGTCCTACTGTATGTGTCTGCCAGGGTCAGCTCTGCTCTACAAGTGCCCTTTGTTGTGTGTGTACACACACACACATACACACACACGCGCAAGCACACGCACGCACGCACTCGTACTCATTTGCTCCGTAAAAGTGAGTATGAGTGTTACTCTTTGTAGAAACATTTTCTTGGAACTGCAAACGGACACAAACATTCAAAGACATACACAAACACACTGAAACTAAATGTATTTGCTCAAGAAAATGTCAAATGACTGACACCTTTCACACACACAGACTGTTTTTAATGATGTACATACATACGTATGTAAAGTTGATATTTTTTTTATGTCAAGAAAATGTTTTGTTTGAGTACATTAATATGATATATTAAAGGACCACTTCACCACTTTTCAACCTACAGTATCTTCATAATATCATATAGGTCCTAATTATATTTAGGACCTATACAGGTTTCTGAACTGCCCACAGCCCTCCTATGAGGAAAAACATGATGCCATTTTATCATGATTATTAGAGGACCAATTATATGATTATGGGTTGAAATGTGGTGAAGTGGTCCTTTAAAGTCTAATATTGCCAGCTGAATTAGCTCACTTCTCTGTCATAAATAAACACAGGCACTGTGCCGGTCGTTGACCGGATGGTGCGTGAAGTAACTTGGCCACAGTGTCCATGGTTCGATGCTGGAATGGTGACCACACCACCAGTGCCGCCACAAGTCCTATCCAGCCCCTCTCTTCATGTACTGCACACAGTAATATGGTGTGTGTATGTATACATGCATAGTGTTTTATTTAACCCATTCTGACCTGAGATCAGATTCATACGAGTTTTCCACTGGACACACACACTGGTCTGATGAACCCATTCTGACCTGAGATCAGATTCTAAAAATGTCAGTCGTTCTTCGATTTTTCAAAAAATAGCAGACCTACAAGCTCGTATCGCGCCACTCGGTGGCGCGATATGAGCTTGTAGGTCTGCTATTTTTCAATAGCTAAAGCATAACATGATGCCAACACCAAAATGGGTGCCTGGTCAGAATGGGTTATTTATTGAATGATTGAATACTTTATTAACAGTTTGCTAAAAGTACAGATATACAATAATGCTGAAAGGATAACACCTGGGGGCTTGTTTCCATTGTGGTCCTATATGTATTCAATACATAATTAGACATACAATACTATACAAGACATCATCAATACTAGGAGCTGTGCGTGCATGTGTGCGTACACAGACACACACACACACACACACACACACACACACATATAGAGGCACATACTGTACACCACAGACGTGCAGACCATTTTATTTGCACAGCACACACATCCACACCTGCACAATGAAAAATACTCACACTCTCACACACACAGACAGACACACACACACACGCCCATGCAGACAAACATCCAGACGCTTACACACAAACTCACACACACACACACACTCACAGACCCCTATCATGTGCACGCACCCGTGGAATCCTAATTAGGCCATGTCCTGTTCCTTTGATAGCCGTGTACAGTGGCTCTTCTTTAATTCCTTATCAAATGCATTGATCAGTGTGGGCCTCGCTCGCTCATTGATCCGCGCACTCCGTCTGCAGCCCGCCGATAAGCTGGCCCTCCTCTCTCTCTCTCTCTCACACACACACACACACACACACACACACACACACACACACAGCTTTTTGTCTCACACACACATTTGCTCTCTTTCTCATGAACACACATTCTTGAACCACTCTCTCTCTCTCGCTGTCATTTTCTGTCCCTCTTCTGCACTTCCTCTATTTCCTTTTACATTTTCTGTGTGTATCCGTCCATCTGCACATTCTGTGTGTGCGTGTGCGTGTGCGTGTGTGTGTGTGTGTGTGTGTGTGTGTGTGTGCGTGCTTGCGTGTGCGCATGCTTGTGCGTGTGTGCCCGCATTAATATATATATCTGTCTTCTTTACCAGTTCTTTGTCTCAACAGTGATGGCCAATTTCAATTATCTCCACCGATGGATTTACTAGCTGATCAGTTGGTTAATTCGTTGATTGATTGCTTAATTGAGTGGATGAATGACTCTATTTGGACTGAGTGTAGTGTCCCTGTGTCCAGCCTTCCTACTGTCTCACAAAGACTAAATTAGTTATAGCTTATAAATATAAATTCTAAATCATTACACAAATGTAACCGTTACTGCTGTTCATTCTCAAAGTATACCATATTTGTTTTTTGTTAATAATTAATATATATATTTATTTAATTAAGGCATTCATTATTACGACAAATGCCAAAATGTGATCTATGATCTGCACGCTCATGTTTTGCATTGTGGGCTTTTATAAAATGATCAGCAGTAAAGTAGTAAGTAAACATGGTTTGTAATTAATTGGCTAAAACAAGCATGCACGCACACGTGCACACACACACACGCACGCACGCATGCACACACACACACACACACACACACTCAAATTTGCCTGTCAGGACAAAATGTCTCCAGCTACCAGAATAACTGGCAGAAGCCTTTAACAACGTGTGTGTGTGTGTGGGTCCATTTCTCTTTCTTTGTGTGTCAGTCTGTTTCTGTCTGTTTCTGTCTGCAGCTGTGTGTGTGTGTGCCTCTACGCGTGTGCATCTGTCTGCATCTATGTGCGTGCATGCATGTGTGTGGCATCCCTCTGTACCAGCCCTCCATGCATGACCAGCAGTGCATGCCCCCCTCCCGGCCTGCACATCCTGTTCCTCTTCATCCAGAAAAGCACATCAAACCCCCTCTCCCGCCCCCCCCCCCCCCCCCCCTCCACACACACACACACACACACACTCCAGAGCATAGAAGGGTCCCATGCCCCTGACGCCATCCTCGCAGAGGAGCCTTCAGTGTCAGCCTCGCACTGCACTGTTTAGGCCCTCTGCCCCTTGAGGTCCGGGGCCAGTCAAAGGGATGAACACAGTACACAGTTGTTCTTGCCATTGCCGTTGAACAAAAAGGAGTCTAACCTCCTGTTCGGCCTCTGTTGTGGAGAATGTCTCCCTCCAACGACCGCCTGCTCTCTCTCTCTCTCTCTCTCCTTCTATGACTTTCCATTCAGGCTTTGATCACCCAACCTTGTGGTTAGGGGTGACGTGCTTGTGTTCTTCTGTAGACCTGCGTGTGCGGAGCTGTGTTGCTCACACAAATGTAGCTGTCACGCTTTCTGTGTCACCACCTACAATCCTACATAGTACAACCCGGGTAGTTTAATGCAGAGATCCTCAAGCTTTTAAATGCAAGGATAAAAGCACCTTCTCTTATACACTGCAGTCAGATGCCTATCCAGGGGGAGATTGCTGGCCAGTGTTTGATTTCCATAATTTGAGCTTGAACCGTTGCAGAGTTCTTTCTGAAAAAAAGTCACCGTGGGCCTGGCACCACTTTTCAATGATGATGAGGAATGGGTCTCAAACCTTGGAAATGGCAGCTGAATTGAAATTGGCAGTTAAAGTGGCTGAATTTGAAGCCAAACGGGATCAGTGGGGACAGCGAGTGAACGGGGACATATTTGACATGTTCCACACATTAGCAGAGATGTGGGGTTGAGCCTGTGCCTTCCTTCTCCCAGCCGGTGCATGCGGTCATACTGTAGCTTTGCTGTCTATCCCAACTACCAAAGACCCACGATGTGCAGACATTGTAAAAGAACCAACAAACCAGTGAAATTATTTTTGCTGAACCATGGTGCTTGTGATCCAGTTAGGTTTTTTTGTTTTGTCTTGTGAGATTCTTTGTGAGTTTTTATATATGTGTCAGGCACCAGAAAGGATTGGACTCAAAAGCACGCAGCAAAAACCTTTAACGTGTTTTATTAAAGTCAAGGGGAAAGGCAGATGCGTCGTTGGTAGGGATAGCGTGGGTCAGGGTTCCAGGAAGGCTGTCCGTGGGGCGTCGGTTCCGACAGGGATTAGGCAAGCCGTAAATCGGAGGTCGGTCCGGGTCCATACACGGTGGTTCTGGGAACAGGCAAAAGTACAAGGCGTCAGGCAAGGGATAACTAAGGACAGGCTATAAGGTCAGATACAATAACAGGCAGGATAACGTGGTTCAAGAATAACGGCGTGCTAACCTAGGATAAACTGGGTTGATCTGCAGGCAGAGAACAATGGGTAGCAGCAGACACTAGGTAACCTGGTGCAGGTGCGCTCACACTGGTGTGGGCGTGACGATATGGGTAGATATGTGTTGCGAACAAAGCCAACAGCTGCCCTCAAAGCGATGACTTCCGTTCCTTTCTGTGATTCACTGATAACATAGTTATGGTTATGGAAACAGAACTAAGATCATGTCTCACATTTGTATTCTGCCTTTCTTTGCACAACAATAAGAATCCTCACAATTCCTTTTCTCACTATCTTTTGCTCTCCCCTCCTCTGCCTCCAAACACATTCTCCTACAGTGTATTTTCTAATCAGGGTTTCCATAGCTGACTGAGCTAGTGCTAGCCAGATGCATTTTACTATAGCACTAATCCTAGCCTCTGGACAGACAGAGGCAATTTCACATTTCCTGTTCCACCCCAAACGGCCGACGACAATAATGCACCTAGGATGTTTTGGAGTGTTAGCTATATATGTATAACCCCCCCCCCACACCTCCCCAAACACACACACACACACACACACACACGCGCGCACATTTTCTCTCTCTGCCACATAAACACTTACTCGCACATCTGCCGATACATGATCACGCTCAAAGAAAAGTCATTTATGTTGTTGCGCACGCACTTATACTTACACAGAGTAAATGTCACATAGACAGTTGCTCATCTATACATGCATGCACGCATGCACACTGGGGGTGCAGCAGTTTTCAGTTTTATAACCGAACTGTACGGTTCGATACGCATCCATGAACCGTAGATTTTATGTTTTGCAATTAAAGTTTGTGTTATGCATTTATGTCCATGTCCTGAAGATAATATGAGCAAGCTGGATTTAATTATGGGGATCCTCATGACCCGCAAGTGAATCCAGCTGGTATTGTTTGCCAAAAACAGTCTAGAAATGTAAAACGGCACTGTAGGAGGAAAGCAGGGAAGCAACAATGATTGGTGAGAGGGTCTGAACTTCAGGAAACTAATCTCTCATGGTTTGTTTAGGATGTGAATATCTCATTCTTTCACCCGTTGTGTCAAACAGGTGATGAGTTGGGGCAGGAGTTGACAATTCGGCACTTGTTTGACACAGTCAAACCAGCCGCACTGCTCAGGCACGGCCACTATGCCTCCCATGGCCCAGGTCAGCTTCTGACGGCCCACTGGTTTTACCATATTCTTCCAAATTGTAGCCTGGGCATTTAATACGCAAAATCGATTTGTACCCTGGGCGTTTAAAAGAACTGGCCTGCACCTGGCCATTATTTGGTAACTGTCGAGCATGTTTTATTTAGTGCAAAGTTTTAAGGTACGGTAAATATACATTGCAGGCAAAGTCTTTGATTTAACCCAATCTGAGCTATTGTACCCTATACTGTGCCAAAACGAGATTATGAGATTTGATTAAAATGGATTAAAAATATATATTTTTAAAATCGTTTGGACATTATCACCCGACACTCGATCTTTTCGCCTTATCGTTTGATAGAGGCATATAAAACACAATATTTATACACCTAATGATAATAGACACTTCTATTAGAATAGAGTATGGCCTGAGTTAAACTACCAGTGTCCTATGAACCAAGATTTATTTTTGGGATCTGCGCACCAAAAATAGCAGACCTACAAGCTACAAGTGTCTCGTCCGCAGCACGAGGTGAGCTTGTAGATCTTCTATTTTCGGCCCAGGACACCATCATTCAACAAAATTTGAATGTGGCTAAAGAAACGGTAAATAATAGGGGACGTTTATTCGGACGAGTCGCAAAATGGTGTCAGACCCTCCGGCGGTTATTAGGCAGTGGGCCGGTATTTGCGGTAGCGATGCTATTTAGAAATATGCAGTGAATGTTTTTAATTGACGTCAAACTATTACGCGCTGCAAGAGCGAGAATAGCACTTCTCCGTTCCAGTTGAGCGGGACTACCAGGAACGTTGAAAAGAAGTGCGACAGTTGCGTCGCACTATGAAATGACTCGTCACTAATAGTACGACCCGAGAGTGAGAATGTGTTGGTCTAATAATTAGACTCTAATTGGTTTCCTGTGTCCGTACAAAGATAAATCCCGGGTGTAGACTTTACTCTGAGGGTGTAACCTGCTGTAGAAGGGTCCACTTTTCCACTCTCCACATTTGCTGATGTGGAAAAGGAAGCATTGTTGTTCTCAGTGCCTCAGTACATATCCGTCTCTCACTCTCTCGCCTTTCTTTCACTCACTGTGAGGTGTGTTTTTCTGCCCCTGTGAGCATCCCCCCTGGGTATAAAGCACCCCCCACACACAGACACACACACACACACACACACACACACACACACACACATTCATTAGGAGGTTCCATCATTACAATTCCACCCCATTGTCCTCGGTTAACAATGGCAACAAACAAACAATTGAGATGGAAATGGAGAGATGTAGCTCATTAGCTGGCGCTGGTTGTTTTGTTAATGCTTAAATGGTTGCATTCAACAGGGCCTGGCCCGAAAACCCCAGGCTCAATATGGAGCACACCGATTAACACACGAACACAGTGACAGAATATGACTTCACTCTTGTGTGCGTGCGTGCGTGCGGCACAGGCCCCTCTGTTACTTTCAAGTGTACTAGTCCATACCCGTGGATGTGCGCAGTCAAAGTATGTGCAGACTTTTAGTTATGTCTGGGCAAGGCCTGTGTTCGACGTCTGCCTAGCTGCAAGAGTTCCAACACGCACACGTCCAACCCGTCGCCGTCTCGCAGACCTGCGGTAAACACACCCGCATACACACACGCGCAGGGATGTCGCTCCTACAACCTGGGTTAAAACATTGTACGTGTGAATCTGCGTGCTGTGTGTGAGGAGAGTGTGTGTGTGTCTAAGTGGCGGTCTGTGTTATCAGCTCCATCAGATTGGCTGGATCTGTAAATGGCATTTCTCTCATTACTCTGATGACAGATGTTCAATAAAGTGTGTGTGTGTGTGTGTGTGTGTGTGTGTGTGTGTGTGTGTGTGTGCGTGTGTGTGTGTGACTGACTGTGGGTGTGAGTGTGACACTGTGTGCGTGTGTGTGCTTGCTTGCGAGTGTGCTGTGCACAAACTTATACTGTACTGTTATGTTCAGGCACATTATTGATTATTTGTCCAAATTATTGTTCCCCGTAAAGCCTGAGTTGTACTTGGTGGTATGACACGTCGTGAGCTTGTTAACCCATTCTGACCTGAGATCAGATTCATACGAGGTTTCCGCCGGACACACACTGGTCTGATGAACCCATTCTGACCTGAGATCAGATTCTAAAAATGTCAGTCGTTCTTAGATTAAAAAAAAAATAGCAGACCTACAAGCTCGTATCGCGCCACTCGGTGGCGCGATATGAGCTTGTAGATCTGCTATTTTTCAATAGCTAAAGCATAACATGATGCCGACACCAAAATGGGTGCCCGTTCAGAATGGGTTAATCTACTGTTTTCGGCGAGCGTCACCATCGTACACGCAATATAAACTTATCCCCATATTATTTCCGTAAAGGAATAACCTACTTCGTCAAACTATTGTGTCACACAAAAGTAGCAAAAATAGCTGATCTACAAACTCAATACAGACAGCGATGATAACGTGAACACTCCCGAGTACTCCCTGTCACACACTTGTGTGTGTGTGTGTGTGTGTGTGTGTGTGTGTGTGTGTGTGTGTGTGTGTGTAGGAGCAGGACGCAGAGCGAAGGAGGCAGCTGAGAGAGAGAGCCAGGCAGCTGATTGCAGAGGCTCGCTCCGGGGTCAAGATGGCCGACATGAGCCTTCTGGACCCTACTGCTGCTGGCAGGGGCAAGGCTAGCACTACTGGGGGTTAGTACACACACACACACACACACACACACACACACACACACACACACACACACACACACTCTTACATTCACAAATATACGTACTTATTGTTGCCAGTGGTTTTATATAAAGTGTTTTATATGGATGGACACACACACACACACACACAGACATCCTCTCCTGTTCCAGGTACACACAAACATGTACCCCTCTACCTACATTGAAGCTACAAGCACCCACCAGATTCCCATTATGCTCTGTAAGGGGGTCATGCTTAATCCTTGAAAATGCATCCAAAAGAGTAAATGTATTATGCCAAACATCAGTTGATAATGGTCACACGTCTTTATATTTACATGTCTCATGCCCCTGTAATTGTTAATGAACAAGAACTACCGCGTCTAATAACGTTTTCCAAGAGGCTGGTGAACACCTCCCTCCCCCTTGAAGAACTCCCATGGATTTCCATTTTGCCGTAAATTGCGGTTATTATGGTAATGGCCGTTATTAGGGCTCTGTGGTGATTTGTTTCGGCTTCTGACATGTTATACATCCTCGCTTGTTAATCGGGTGGAACAGATGTAGAGATTTACGGTTGCTAGGGCTTTTAATGTGGAGGCGGAGGAAGAATTGCTTAACCATTTAAATCTTATATTGAGCTTGAGAACACCATTCAAACTAATAGGGCGACAGAAAAGAACATGGTGTGCCTGGGCCGGTCCTAGCGGTCCAGGCACCTAGGCGAAGTGTGTCGCGGGTTCGAGTCCCAATTCCGAAGTCTCCCATCCCCCCCCCCCCCCCCATCATCTCTCTCCACGTTTCCTGTTTCCTGTCGACTTATGGTGGGCATTTTATTTAGAACTTTCAGCTTGAAATGCTGGCTCTGAAGTTTCTGAACCAATCAGAGCGTCGCATCCCTCCAGGCTATGGGAGAGGAAGTCTCACGTACAGTGTCGTTTGTAAACAAAGCGACAGAGACGTGGGACAAAGCCAGGGGATTATGTCTAACCTATACACAACCTATATACATATTTTAGCGTGATGATTACGTTTAAAACGTGTAATACACTGTCTGGATGTCATCTTGAATGAGATTAAAAACCAGCTGTGTTGGAGCGAGGACAATGAAGCATGGGAATCAAACTGGTGAGCTTAATTCTTATTGGCTTTTATTGATGAGGGCCTCGAATTAAAAAAAATGTTTTATGGACTTTTGATATAAAAACACAAAAATTTGAATTTGCCCATTTCTTTTGGCATCCATTGTTAGGTATGCCCATATAATGACCTTTTCATTTCACTACACCTTTTAAAAAAACAACAGGGTGGCTAAGTCCATTGAGTTAAATGGAGAAGTGGCGCCATGTTTTATTCGGTTCCTCAAGCTGTATACTTCATTGTTTACGTGAACCGAGCAAAGAAATCTGTAGAGGCCGTGTCAACGGGAAGGGAAGAATGAGGGAATGGAGAGACAGGAAGGTGGAGGGAGGGTCCTCGCTGGCTGGTGGCTGGATGACCACAGGAAGGTGGAGGGAGGGTCCTCGCTGGCTGGTGGCTGGATGACCACAGGAAGGTGGAGGGAGGGTCCTCGCTGGCTGGTGGCTGGATGACCACAGGAAGGTGGAGGGAGGGTCCTCTCTGGCTAGTGGCTGGATGACCACAGGAAGGTAGAGGGGTGTCCTCGCTGGCTGGTGGCTGGATGACCACAGGAAGGTAGAGGGGTGTCCTCGCTGGCTGGTGGCTGGATGACCACAGGAAGGTGGAGGGAGGGTCCTCGCTGGCTAGTGGCTGGATGACCACAGGAAGGTAGAGAGGGTCCTCGCTGGCTGGTGGCTGGATGACCACAGGAAGGTAGAGGGAGGGTCCTCGCTGGCTGGTGGCTGGATGACCACAGGAAAGCAAGGTGGAGAGCGAGAGAGGAGAGTGGACAAGGAGAGCAGTGACATACAGAGGACGTGACAATAAGGTGGGAGAAGAGCGGGAGAAGGCCGTTTGGTTTTATGTGCTTCTTCAGCCCTTTTGAATCAAGCTAATTGTGGATCTCATTAAAAATGGGAGTTTGGAGAAAAGGAGGGATGGAGAGAGTATAGCAGGAGAGAGGAGAAATGCTGTGGGGCCTGATACACAAGGCCTGCCGAGCAGAACGGCTAATCCTAGCCCCAGCACTCGTCCCTCTCTCTCTCTCTCTCTCTCTCTCTCTCTCTCTAGCGAGAACGCTCCGCTTCGCGGCCAGCAAATTAACAAAAGAGAGAGAGAGGAGACAGAACACAGAATATGCCTATCTGCCCCTCCCATTTAACTCTCATGCTACCTCTCCCCTCATTTATACTTGGTTTCACGCAGTGTAAACCCAAAACAGCACATTTAGGCCTATAAGTTCAATGTGAGGCTTGTAAATCTGCTACTGACATGAAATTAAGCATAAATCTTCCTTTTTAACCTCTTGTTTATCTTAGTCTTCCCCTCTTTTTCTCTTCTGCTCCTATGCCTCTGTCGATCTCGTCATTTCCAACCTTGTCTCTCTTTTTTCTTTGTTGTTGTCTTTACTGTACCTCTTTGTGTCTAACACCTTCCGTTCGCCCTCCTCACTCGCTTTCTCTCTGCCACTTTGTTCTGTAGTACATAAGTGAGGGGAGCTGGGATGTCAAATGCTGTTCATAGTTTCTTTTTATGTGTCTCTGACTCTCTGAGATTGGTGTATGTAAGTAATTTTTCTTGTTTTGATGATTTGGAGACGTTGCTTTTGCACAGCCCAATGGGAGGATTAAGGGAATATTGTGTTTTCATGTTTCACGTCTCACTTTTTGTTTGCCCTGCCTCTTTTATCTGAAAAGAGGGAAAAAAGCAAGCAACAGCAGATCTTTGAATAAGGAATAAAGCAAGTGAGGCTATCTCTCTCTCTCTCTCACACACACACACACACACACACACACACACACACACACACACACACACACACACACACACACACAGATCAATAGAGGCATATCCCATTCTTGCAGTCCTTTCTAGTCAGTGAAGTGGAGCCTGTTGTTTTTCATAACATCAATTTGGTTGGAGAGATTGTTAGTCCGATAGTTTTGGTTTTGTTTCTATTTTATTATTTTTTTTTTTATCTTTGTGAGCTGAACAATTGAATAATGCTATGTGGAAGTGGTTCTCAAACAGTGTGCTGTGAGTCAAGCTCACAGCAACGTCACAATGTGTGGCAGTGTTCTCCTGTAGTTGGCCTATTTGCACTATGAGTGCACTATGTGAGTGCCTTGAGGTTTTCATACAAAGTTTCATGCAGGGGTTCGAGCTTGGTTTGAATTGATTTCTGTATAAGGCTTCATCCACACCTACATAAACGTAGCGTTTTCGTTTTCGTTTTCATTTTCGTTTTTTTAAATCTCTCTGTCCATACGACACGTTTTTTTAAATCTCTCTGTCCATATGACCAATGGCAAGACCCATGCAAAACTCCGTTTACATTGTCCACACAGGGAACACACAGGCGGAGTTTTAAAGAAATACACTGTGGCAGGAGTTTTCCAAAAGATGCGTTTATATGGACCAAAAACGCGTTTGCGTGTGGGCGACCCCCCCAAAACGCATATAAAAACCTACGTTTATCCGTTTACCCGGATACGTGTGGACAAGGCCTAAGAAATACAAGTTCCATGTTTACACAATCTAACTTCAACCCAGGATGTACACACAAGTGTGATGAAACACATATCTGGACCCCAGTGGTATTCCCTGAATAAATAAAGGTCAACAATAATAAATAAAGATCAACAATAATAATGCAGAACCACAGAGGCCTTATAATATATTTCAGTTCTCCTCACCTATGACTACACTCTCCTTTTACACTCCTAGTTCTCTAACTAATGTGTACTAATACACTCTGTTATTAACAGATTAAATTGTACTTACCATCACGTTGTTCTCTGCACATTGCTTTTTTTTTCACCCATCAATCCTCTCACCGCTTCCTTCTTTCTTTCTTTCTTTCTTTCTTTCTTTCTTTCTTTCTTTCTTTCTTCTTCCCACATTTCCTAATTCACCCTTTCTCGTCTTCCTTACTTCCTTTCTTCACACCTTCCTCCAATCCTTTATTTGCTCCCTCTCGTTCTTTTCTCCGTCTTTCTCTTTTCTGTCTTCCTTGTTTCCTTTCCCTTTTCCTTTCCTCCAGTCATGTTGGATGGTGTTACAGGTGATGAAAGTGGTGTTGATGGTGAAAGGGGGGAGGAGGAGGAGGAGGAGGAGGAGGAGAAGAACGAGGGGTGGGCTGAGGAAGACCACCTCTTTGATGATGATGATAATGATGATGAGGATGATGCTACCACCTCTTCGTCTGCTGTAGCTACTAACCCACCGCACGCCGAGGCCACTACCCCGACCACCTCCAGCACACAGGGGTCCCTGGAGCTTACTAACCCCACTTCTGAACTTTCGTCTCTGGGTAAAGGCTGCACTGGCTGGGCTGTGTGGTTCTGCATGCTTGGCTTGCTTCGTTCACAGGGAGGTCAAACCATCCGGTATAAAGTTCCCTGCTCAGTAAAGACGACATTACACGTTTCCAAAATGTACGCTTTTCCCCATGTCTAGAGATTGAGTGGAATTTCTCTTACAAATACACTTTGACACGTAGCTTGCTCTTTTTGGCAATTTTTATTGATTTCTTGTCACTGGCCTTACACCGTATAACTATATGTGTGAGCTTGTTGGTGCCAATGGAATGTTGATGAGCAGGAACATTTTCGTACACAGTAAAATCCTCAGTTTTCATTTATTTGTAACTGTGTGTACAAATGTAACCAGATGGACCCGCAACTGAGGATATTACTGTATAGTTCTGGGTGTCGATGGGAAACAGTTATTATCTTTATACCGGATGGCTCTTTTACCTTAGCAACACCTGTCTTCTTTCTAACCAGACCACCTGTTATGTACTTTTTACTCTTTTCATTATTGTCTCCGTCTGTGTGTGTGTGAGTCCGTGTGTGTACGTCCGTCTGTCTGTTAACAGCTAATCTCCGGCACCGTTAACCCCGTCGGTGCCAAATTTTTAACGCACACTCCTTGGATGCCAACGATGAACCACTGCCCCAAATCTTCCACAACGGCCTGTAATAGCGCCACCAGGAGGCCGACTTTGGAAAAACATTTTTTTATATATATTACTCCTCCAAATCCCGCAAATCGTCTCTATAGTCATGTGTTCAAGACGGATCTGTCCGATATTTCATATTCCATCCTAATTGGCTAACATTGGCTTTCAAACTTTGCAGGATTGGCCCGTTTTGAACAAAAAGCCTCAAATCATAAACGCAGCATGCAATTTACATGAAATCTTTCACAGACTTTCCTACTAGGCTGAGGAATATGTCCCACCCTTTTCACATTGGCCTGTTATACCACCAACAGATGGATTTTAGCAAAACACATTTTTGGAACAAATCATCCAATTGCCATCCAAGGTGTAAGAAGAAATTCCACCCTTTTAACATTGACCTATTATGGCACCACCAGGAGGCCACAACCTGACCTGCCCTGGTGGAGACCTGTGCCCCAAAGGGGCACTTTATCTAGTTATTATTTGATATAACTCATTTACATACTGATTATTATTTAATTCATTCGCTCACTGACTTTTCACCCATGCATGCACTCACTCAGACCATGAATTTGCTCTCTGTGACTCACCTGCATGTTAACTCAGTCACATCATCACTCATTCACCCTCTCACCCCAACGCATGTTGTCATTTCAAAAAACTCTTTCCCCTCTAAGCCTGGTGCACAACACACACACACAGGCACGCATGCACACACGCATGCACGCACACACACCCCTCCTTCAATTCCCCAAAACTTTCAAACAATAATTAACAAACTATGAGAACTGCTCCCTAGACAAAACAATAAATCCCCATCTGCGGGGAAGCATTCAGCACTCACTCACTCTTCAGAGGTAAACTAATTATTTAGCTTTTAATTTTCATTTATTTGTTTTCCTGCTGATGTGAGATAGCCGAGGAGAAAGGAAGAGACGCGTGCACATGAAAACAGACTGACGCTCGCTTCTACTTTGAAGTGCAGCGCTATCTCTGTGTTGTTGTTTCTCTCTGTGTTGGGTTTGTTTCTTCTCTCCGTTCTTTCTAGGGATTTGTTTTTTTAAATGCGAGTGTAGTCTTGAAAGCAATGGGCGGTTGTGATTTTATTACACTGGACTTGAATTGATATTCGGTCTTCTGTTGCCACGTTTTTGTCCTGAAAGATATCGTTACTTCTGCAGTCCTCATTTTAGTAGCATGTGCACTGCATGCACGCCCATGTGTAACGTATTCAATTTAACGGAGCATTCAGTGATTTGGGTGATTTGGAAAACCCCCCGGTCTGCCCCGGTAAAAGATGTGCACATGCACTACAGTGGGGGGGGGACACACGACAAGCCGACAGCACACACACCAAGGCCCACCCCCGCTCGATCATGATTCATGATTGGCGGAAGACCCCTCTCTATCCTGATTGGATGAAGGCCACCTAGCCAAAAACGAAACCTAAGGTTTTTTGACCCAGGGCCAGGGGTTAACTGGGGACAGGAGGAACTCCTTATATGGTCGGCACACTCTATAGTAAGGAGGATTATCACAACAAAACAAAAAAATAAGTGATATTTGAATTAAGTGAAATCACTAAATATACCTTTAAGGTACCAGTAGCATTTATTTTGTGCAATTGATTCACATTTAAACTTCTGTTTGTGTTATGAGTACATCTGTACAGAACATGAATATATATATATATATATATATATATATATATATTAATCGACGCAATTGTTTTTCAAAACGACGTTAAATGAAAGCATCAGCCCATGAATGAGGCAGTGAAATATTCACAGCAAACGTTTGGAGCGTTTATTCGCCACGCTTCCCATGTGTAAGGACCTTTCCACTCAGGATTACTGTGCATGTACACATAAGCACATTGATTCAGGCAGTCCAACATCTACACCGTAAAAATCCAAGTGTTAATGTTACAATAGGATAAATTAACAGGATTTTACAGTGCAGAGGGAGGCAGAGAAAGGCAGAGGAGGAGGGATGATGGAGAGAGATGGAATGGAGGGGGGGAGAGAGAGGTGCAAAGAGGACAGCCAAGTGGTGAGAACAGAATTTGAACAGCCGTACACACTGGGTTGTACTGGCCAGAGTCACCGTGACTCAGCCAGAAATGGAGTGTGTGTGACACACACACACACACACACACACACACACACACACGATCAGCCAGGCTATGAAATGAGACCTGAATTCAAACTTCATTCAACTTGTTTTTTGGGAACCAAAAGAATGACCTGTTGACACACAGTACCAGGTACCTAGGTATGGAAACATGTGTTTGCTATTTAACTCTCCTCTCCTCTCCTCCTCCAGGTGTGAACAGTAAGCACATGGACTTGAAGATGAAGAGGCCAGTAGAGATTCGGGTGGTAGGAGGAGGAGAAGGCTTCTCTTCCCCTTCATCTACCTCCTCCTCTTCCTCTCCCACATACTCTGTCTCCCCCATTAGCCCTGCTGACGGACAGGAGGTAAACACACACACACACACACACACAGGTTGAACACATCTCTATGTTTACATCTCTCTCTCTCTCTCTCTCTCTCTCTCTCTCTCTCTCTCTCTCTCTCTCTCTCTGTGCACCCTCTCCCATGTGCTCCCCAGCATCAAAGGGTCATTCCAATCGATGTGGTTCTATTGAGCTGTCTGTCATTGGTCATGACAGGAGTCCATGTGTCCACGTCAAGCTCTGTCCCTCTCATATGGACATGTATGTGGCCCAAACCCTGACACTCACACTGGCATCATAATGCTCTGCATAGCATATAAAGACTGCTCATGTATCGACTATGACCTTTTCTGTGTGTGTGTGTGTGTGTGTGTGTGTGTGTGTGTGTGTGTGTGTGTGTGTGTGTGTGTGTGTGTGTGTGTGTGTGTGTGTGTGTGTGTGTGTGTGTGTGTGTGTGTGTGTGTGTGTGTGTGTGTGTGTGCACGGCACGCACGCACGCACGAGAGAAAAGTATTATTGACAGTCATCTGCAGACCTCCAGTCCTAACATCTGTTTAATTGATTTTGACTGTTGAGTGCACTAAGGTGTGTGTGTGTGTGTGTGTGCTGCGTGCATGTCAGTACTAGCTTATAGTTGCTGCGTGTTTGATCATTGAGTCACACAAACACCCTCTTGTGTTCAAAGAGAAAGTGGATTAGTGCTCTGTGGCTAAAACACCTGTCTGACTCCTCACTTCGCTACTAAGGGCCTGATATGATTGTAACATTTTGTCTTGTCACCTAACTTAGATTGAATATCATAAATGTTTTATATGTATATGTATATGTATATGTATATGTATATGTATATGTATATGTATATGTATATGTATATGTATGTGAATGACAGGAAATGTAGAGAGAGAGAGAGAGATGGCACCCGCTGTCAGGCTGCATTGCAGCCTCTGTGCCCAGACCGCTACGCCACCGCTACGCCATCGTGCATCTTTTGATTCTCTGCCAGTTTCCTCCTCTGCCATGGTGATGACAGAGGATGATGATGGTTTGATCTGAAAATAACTTTAAAAGATTCCATTTTCTTGTAGCACTGATTATTGTAGTGAGAGCACCTCTACCCCACACCACAGTGTTCTGAAATTGCTGTTCAGCTATTTTCATTTTTCACAAGTTGTAAGTTTCATTATAACGGCTCTGTCGTGTTGACTTGTCCGCCTCAGAATAGTCACACGCCAGGTTACATGTGGTTAACCCATTCTGACCTGAGATCAGATTCACACGAGGTTTCCGCCGGACACACACTGGTCTGATGAACCCATTCTGACCTGAGATCAGATTAAAAAAATGTCAGTCGCTCTTCGATTTTTCAAAAATAGCAGACCTACAAGCTCGTATCGCGCCACTCGGTGGCGCGATATGAGCTTGTAGATCTGCTATTTTTAAATAGCTAAAGCATAACATGATGCTGACACCAAAATGGGTGCCCGGTCAGAATGGGTTAAGAACAATGACGGGCAAGAGAGACGATATGAAAACATAGCGGTGAACTCATGTCCAATAGGCTACTGTATGTCATCACCCTGACTGTTAATGTCTTGTTCCACACTGCAATGTTGGAATGTCATGCACAATTTTTTTTTTTTTAATACTGTTTTTATTAGGCATTTTTTGTATATGACAACTTATAAGACAATCTTTGACAATAATAATGAGTTATATAAAATGAAAGATAAAGACAGATAATGTGAATTCCACATACAATACATAATAAAAAAGATATATAAATGTGATAAAAAACGAAAAAACAAAAAAAACATTTAAACAACGACAAATGTGAACAGACAAACAAAACAAAGACCACAGGACAGACACTCTTGCTCTCAAAACTTTCCCAACACGTTGTAAATTAACTGAATTACAGACATTTCTTTTTAAATGAGAATAAATAAAATAAAATAAAATACTCAGTTCCTTTTTTTTTCTTTACTTTTCTTTCCAATTTTCTAATATGTTATCTATTGTGTAGGAGGGGTTAGCGTGCACCTATTGAAATGGTCAATGAAGGGTTGCCATGTCTGGTAAAATCTATCTTCACTCCCTCTCAATTCAAACTTTATCTTTTCCAATTGCAAGTAGTGCATAACATCTTTCATAAGTGTAGTGTGAGTGGGAACCTGTGCTTGTTTCCAATTCAACAGTATCAGTCTGCGAGCCAGTAGAGTCACATATTTTACCATGTTATATTGGAAAGTAGACAGTTTGACCCCGGGCCCCCCGACCCCCAGAACTGCTGTCAGTGGATCCGGGTCAAAAGGTCTTCCAACAATGTCTGACAGTGATTTAAATATACTTTGCCAAAATGATGTTAGTTTAGTGCAGTGCCAGAACATATGAGCTAGGGTGGCCGGCGACTGGCCACATCTGTCGCAGGCTGGATTCACATTTGGAAACATTCTGTTGAGTTTTTCCTTTGACAAATGTAACCTGTGTAATATTTTAAACTGTATAAGACCGTGCCTGGCACATACTGAAGAAGAGTGCACAAACTTTTGAGATGTAGACCATTGCTCGTCAGTGATAGATATTCCTAAGTCGTTTTCCCAAGCAGTTTTTAAATACTCCAATGAGGTATTATTATCTAAACATGAGAGAGAATTATAAATAATAGAAACACCTCCTTTGAGCAATGGGTCAGGTAGAAATATAGATTCCATTGATGAGTTGGGAGGTATGTTTGGAAATGAAGCAGTGTGTTGTGTTAAAAAATGTCGTATCTGTAGAAACCTAAAGAAATGTGATTGGGGTAACTTGAATTTGCGTCGTATTTGTTCAAAGGTCGGAAATAACCCATCAATATAAAGATCTTTGAAGGAGTGAATACCATTTCTATGCCACACTTTAAACAATGCGTCAGAAAGGGACGGTAAAAAAGCATGGTTAGCGACCAGAGGTGCGCGCACAGAACCCGGGTGCCAACCGAAATGTCTTCGTATTGAGAGCCAAATTTTGAGAGAATGCCAGACTATGGAATTCTTTGGCAACTTAGTATATCTTGAGGCCACTGGGGAAAAGATTAAAGCTGACAACGATGTTGGGGGACAACATTGACCTTCAATAAATGCCCATGTAGGCAATTGAACTTGGAGCCAAAATGAGAGCGCACGTAAATTACACGCCCAGTAATAGAGTTTGAAGTTAGGTAATCCCATTCCGCCATCTGATTTAGGCCTCTGCAAAAAATCCTTCCTTATTCGGGGGTGTTTCTTATCCCAAATGAACTTGGAGATAATTTTATCCAGATTCTTAAAAAAAGTGTTGTTAACAAAAATTGGAATACATTGGAATAGAAACAGATATTTAGGGAGGACATTCATTTTAATTATATTAATTCGGCCAGCA
This sequence comes from Protomyctophum parallelum, assembly GCF_964188405.1. Taxonomy (NCBI): domain Eukaryota; kingdom Metazoa; phylum Chordata; class Actinopteri; order Myctophiformes; family Myctophidae; genus Protomyctophum; species Protomyctophum parallelum. Next base: position 8,937,702 of record NC_139704.1, on the reverse strand, counting down.
AGTGAGATAGGAAGGTTCGACCATTTCGTTAAGTCTTGTTCAGTACGTTCAAAAAGTTTTGTATGGTTTTGCTTGAACAAGTCATTAAGTGCTTTGGTTACTATGATTCCTAAATATCGAAAGCTGGTTATAACATTAAATGGGTGAGAGCCAAAAGTTTGATTGCCTTGTGTATTGATAGGAAATAAAACGCTTTTGGAAACATTGACTTTATACCCCGAAACCCTGCCAAAACTTTCTAAGGTGGACATGATACTAGGAATAGATGTGGAAGGTTTGGATATGTATAATAATAAATCGTCAGCGTAAAGTGAAACTTTATGCTCTCTATCTCCTCTGAAGATACCAGTGTAGGTGTCTGAAGCACGCAACGCAATTGCAAGCGGCTCAATAGATAAGGCAAAGAGCAGTGGTGAGAGAGGGCAGCCTTGTCTGGTCGAGCGATTCAAAGGGAAGTTTTCAGACCTGTATCCGTTTGTATGTACAGAAGCTAATGGAGAAGCATAAAGTAGTTTAACCCATGAAGTGAAGGTTGGACCAAACCCAAATTTTGACAGGGTCGAGAGGAGGAAGTCCCACTCGACCCTATCAAAGGCTTTCTCCGCGTCAAGAGATAACAGTATTTCCGTATCTTGGGGGGTACTATTGGGAGAATATATAATGTCGAATAGGCGTCTAAGATTAAAAAATAGATGTCTATCTTTTATAAACCCCGTTTGATCAGTATGTATCACAGTTGGGAGCACTTTTTCCAAGCGTGTAGCCACAATTTTTGCTAAAATTTTAGTATCAACATTCAAAAGACTCAGAGGCCTGTATGAACCTGGATTAAGTGGGTCTTTATCTTTTTTAAGTAGAACAGAGATGCTAGCTTGGTAGAAAGTTGGTGGGAGGTGGCCAGCGTTGAGAGATTCATTAAACACTTTAAGTAAAAGGGGAGATATGAGTTCAGTAAATGACTTGTAAAATTCAGAGGTATAGCCATCGGGTCCTGGGGCTTTTGAGCACTGCATTTGTGAGATTGCCTGATGTATTTCATCTAATGTAATAGCTCTTTCAAGTTGAACCTTATGTTCTTGACTAATGGAAGGTATGTTTAAATTTTCTGAAAAAGTATCAATCAAATTAGAATCTCCTAGTGATTCCGAAGTATACAAATCTGAATAAAAGCGCTTAAATACATCATTAATTTCCTGCTGATTAATAGTAGTTTGACCAGTGTTTGTATTGATCTCCGTAATTAATCTAGAAGCAGCTGATTCCCTAATTTGAAGTGCAAGTATTTTGCCCGCCTTATCCCCGTGTTCATAAAACCTATGGCGTGACCGAGTCATCAAATTAGTTGTTTCATTTGTGGATAGGAGATTGAATTCAGCTTGAGTCGAAACCCTTTCTCTGTATAATTCAGGAGAAGGAGATTCTGCATACTGTAGGTCTACTTCAAGTAATCGATCAGTCAGAGCTTTGCCTTGTACATTACGTAGACGGGAGATTAAAGCCTGTCGCGAAATAATCTGCCCCCGTATATATGCTTTAAGTGCTTCCCATAGTGTACTTCTTGATACATCGGGTGTGTCATTTGTAGAGAGATAGAACTGTATTTGGGATTTAATATCATCCACACACGCTTGCCTAGTTATTAGAGTGTTATCGAATCTCCAAGTCCTGGCCATATGTCTGTTCTGAAATGCTAATTTGAGGACTAGGGGACTATGATCGGATATTACAATTGCTTCATACTCACAGTGTCTTATTGAGGGAAGAAGTTTTGAATCTATCAGGAAGTAATCTAATCTTGTGAAAGTGTGATGTACAGAAGAAAAAAACGAATATTTACGTTGAGCTGGATTTAAGAATCTCCATGGATCTGATAATTTAAATGTGTCCATGAATGTATTCACCATTTTAGCTGATTTAGTCAGAGTATAGGGTCTATGTGAAGATCTATCAAGCGTAGGATGAAGAATAAAATTCAGATCTCCACCTAAGATCAACTGGTGAGTGTCAAGGTCAGGCAAAGTAGCCAAAAAAGAAGATATGAATCGTTCATCGTCATGGTTAGGGGCGTAGATATTAGCCAGTACAATAGGACAATTATAAAGCTTTCCAGTAACTATAATATATCTGCCGTGTAGGTCTTGGATAGTTTTATTTAGTATAAAAGGAATGTTCTTGTTTATAAGTATTGCTGTGCCCCTGGATTTGAAATTAAAATGGGAGTGAAATATTTGGCCTACCCAATTTCTTCGTAGGCGGTTATGATCCTGATTCCGTAAGTGAGTCTCCTGTAAAAAAGCAATATCTGTCCCCAGCTTCTTCAAATGAGCCAATACATTGCCACGTTTCACCGCTCCATTCAGACCTCTACAGTTCCAAGTAGTGTATTGAACCAAGCTTTCCCCTCTTACAATATTAGAATTTGGAATAGAATTAGCCATTGTATAAATCAGGAATTAATATAAAAAAAGGACTGAGTGTAAATGCTGACATCAATCTGAATTCGGAATAGGAGTGCAAGAGAACAAAAACAAAAACAGAGAAACACAAAAACACATTAAAACAACAAACGGGAGAAACCCCAAAACCCTCCATGCCTGCCCTCAAATAGCAGTCACAGAAGAAAAAGCCTAAGCTAACCAGCTTTCTATGTCTAAGACACAAGCAGCTATAGTGAAAATAGAGAAACAAAGAAAAAACTACAATGGGAAGACCTTAGCTAACCGTCCATTGTTATGTATTAAATAAAATAAAAAGATACAATCTTATTTTGAACCAAAACAACCAGATGATCTATACATAAAGAGACATACAAACACTCACTCACACACACACACACACCCCCGCATAAACATGTCCTTGCACTAATATATGTATTAATATATAAATATAATTAAACAAAGACAGACAGTTCCAATCTCACACAAAAAAAAACACACATTCAAACAGACAGACACAAACCACAGTCGGTGCAACTTAGTTCACAAAAACCAAGGAAAAAACAAACCAATTTGTATATATGCATACACACATCCGCATGAACACATACTTTCATAAGAAAATAATAAAAAATGAAAAATCCCTCACCCTAATTATAAAGTAACAACCTTTCCCACTTTTGTTTGGTCAAAAGTATTTTTTTTGTAAATTATACATTATACAATCTTTTAAAACCATAATGTTGGCAATAAAACTGATCTAAAGAGGAATTTAAAGAACTTAAGGCAACCTCCTCATATCCAAAACAGCAGAAGTGGAGGCGAATCTCAGTCATATAACCATGGTTACGTTCGTAAACTAACGTCTCTCCCCCCTCCCTCACTACATTACAAGCGACGACCTTTTTGTCCCTCGAGGCGCACCGTAGGTTGCTAGCGTCATAGTACCCAAAATGGATGCCTCCATGGAGGCTGCATGACAACAATAGCAATAGCAAGAATGCTACTGCAATTTGCAATAGCACTTGTACTAAACACATAACAAATGCACCGCAGGTCGCGAACGCGGTGCTACAGTGGACAAAAATAAATAAAAATGGTGATTCCATAATAGCATCATTAGCAAAGCTGCTATACACACACTAGTAATGTAAACTATAACCCCGTCTTTTAGACTGATATCAACGATCAAATACAATAACCATAATAAAAATAAAAAATAAATTCAATAGATAAACAAAGTAGAATTATTACGGTGTTTCCGTGCATTCCAAGCATTAAAGGGAGAAAGTTCGTCTTAGTAGTGGCTTTCGCCAGATATTTTTCACACAAATATTACCTCTTTTTTTTTTAAGTGAGCGTGGATTTGTCATCGTATCCATGTAGTAATGATAGTGGAGGGTGCGCAGACAGAGAAATGTCCACGGGGAGAAAGCAAGTCTGTGATCATTGTTCAGGGTATGTCCCGGGCCAGCTAGTCTTCTACATGTTCCTCATCAGGTGTAACAGCCGGTGTTGCCGCGGATGCTATTTTCTTTTTATAGAATTCTTCGGCCGCTTCAGGAGAGTTGAGAGAGTACCGGATCCCATCCAATGTTATTGTGAATCTGGCCGGGTGATATAGACTGTAATCTAGGCTCGGGAGACGGCGTTTCGCTTCGCACAACTTGGTTTTAATCGGGCCATACGTTGCGCGAAGCTTTGCAATCTCTTGGGGCACGTCTGGGTGAATAAACACTGGAGAGCCATTGTAGCGTAGGCTGCCTTGTTTTCTGGACAGCTCGAGGATCTTCTCCTTGTCAGAGAAATAGTGCAGACGTAGTATCATGATGCGAGGTCTATCCTTCTTATCATTTGACTTTGCCCCTATTCTGTGACAGCGGTCAACAACGATGGGGTTCTGGAAGTTCTCAGCACCGAGCACCGTAGGGAAGAAGGTGGCTGCGAACCCAACCGGGTCACCAGCTTCAGAATTTTCTGCTAGATTGAATAATTTTAAATTCTGTCTACGGCTTCTGCATTCTAAATCTAAACATTTCTCCTGTAAGACTTTGTTCTCCTTTGCGATCGAGCCCAGTGAATGTTCCAGTACAGCAACACGGTCCATAGTATCACTCAGAGATCTCCCCATGTCTGATTGCTCCGAAGCTAACTCTGTGTGTTTGGAAGACAGCGAGGTGAGGTCTTGTGCTATTTCCGAGCGAATGGAGGCATATTCAGCTTTTGCCTCTTCACGGAGTGCTGCGATATCCTTTTTGATTTCTTGCCGTATGGTTGCTATTTCAGCTTTTATCTCACAGAGCCCTGCCTCCCGCGACGACTGCAGCTCCGCTCTCAGCATGGCGAGGGAGAGAGGTTGTTTGTCGGGGTCCATTGCGCCGGGAGGGTTGGTATCGGGTGTAGTTTTAGGAAGCTGTGATTTAGTTGACCTCAGTTCCATAAACTTATTTGTACTTTAACTAGTTGCACGTGTAGTTTGAAATAAAAGTGGCAGTTTTGGCCAAAACAAACTTGAATAAATGATAAAACTTAGACGGAGCACTTAACCATGCGGCTACTCCATCTGGGCGGAAGCGGAAGTCAATGTCATGCACAATTAACCACCAGAATCAAAATGTCCAAAAGCAGGTGATGTTTCCAAACGGCCTCCTAAAAATGTATAATGGTGTTGTGGCCAAGTAAAGATACCCACATCGTTCATATTCAGACCTAGTTCACGGCCTCCTTTTTACTGCATATTTCATTGTTAGTTGAAGCCACAGTCAGCCATCTGCCTACACTTTCATATACACTACCAAATACAACAGTTTGGCCAAAATGTGGAATCTGTGCTGTTTGCGTAGGTGCATGATTACGTGCATGTGTGGATTATTTATTTTTGTTTTTATGTGTGTTTGTGTGTGTGTGTGTGTGTGTGTTTTCTTCTTCTCCCCTTACAAAAGGAGGATAAACTGTTCCTTGTCCCGAGAGCGGTTGGCATCCCAAAAGTCCTTGAGGCGGGTGGAACGGCCCCTGGGAGACACACAACACACACACACACACATTCTCTCTCATTAGTGATTGTGTGTATGCGCAGCCTCGGTGGTGCACGATAAGGCCCTGCGCCGCTCAGCAGACCGCAACATTAGTCACACACACACACACACACACACACACACACACACACACACCTCCAAACCACTGAATCACCACAGCCGCAGCTTACTGCAGCGATGATAGCAGCGATAAGAGAGAAAGAGAGATGGAGCGAGGGCAAGAAAACAAGAAATAGAAAGGGGGGGGGGGGGGGGGGGGGGGCTACCCCAATATCTGCCTGCCCCAGACCGTGGAAACTGGGGTCAGAGGGGTAGCCAAGAGGGCAGGTGTGTGTGTGTGTGTGTGTGTGTGTGCGCACACGCATACGTGTGTGTGTGCGCACACACACGCATACGTGTGTGTGTGTGTGTGTGTGCGTGCACGCTTGTTTGTATGCAGTTAGCACCCTCGGTCCTCTGGGAGGATTTAAGCACCATGCTGATGTGTGTGGATCTGTGTGTGCAGGAGTGTCTGTCTCCATATGTGCCCTGTGCCTGTTTTTGGAAGTGCAAGCGAGCTTGTGTGTGTGTGTGTGTGTGTGTGTGTGTGTGTGTGTATGCATGCACACGTGTGATCCTACTCCTCTGGGAGTGATAAAGCCACAGATTGTTTGGTTTGTTTTCAGAGGAAATGTTAGGCGGCATGGGGAGGTGTTGCCGTATTAGGAGGTGTATGTGCATGCATGTGCGTGCGTGCACGTACTTGTACAGTATGTCTGCGACTCTGCACAGCACGTACATCATGTAATCTTGTAATGTTTGTCTACATGCTGCCCCCTTTGACCCTCATAGTCTCCATTAAAGAAGGGATTCAACTCAGTTGGGACTAACCTGGTTATATACAAAGATAAACAATGTTTTATGAGTTATAAGTTCATTCTTTCAGCGCCATTGCCGTAGATGTAGGTCAATTGAAGCCTATTTTTTTATACTACGCTTACCGCCATTGCCGTTGATTAATGGCAATTGCGCTTTTATAGTGCATTCGATCGATCGAGCCATAATGCTACTTACATTAGCCGGTTAGCTAGCTGTGTTGTTAGCACAGCACTGGATCGCCCATCTTAGATCGTCGTCGCCATAATAATCCATTCTATCTGTTTCTTTCAATCGCCTGTATCTCCTATTCCTTGTCCCAGATGGCGTTTTGGTCAAGACAACATTTATTTGACGGCACAGAGCCGACGATGTGGAGCTCTCCAGTGCCCCGGTTTGGATTCACATTGTAAACAAGGCCCGTTCAGCTTCCTAGGTTAATACTACTTCCGATAGACTGGAAATGTGGCTTTTCAAAATAAGAGCTTGACTGGAAAAAATGCTGGCGTGAATTAGATCCCAATTTTTCAATAAATGCTTAGCGCTGTAAGTGTTAAATAAAACGGGAAATGAACATGGTTATGTCAAGTAATTCTAAATAAAATCAGTTGACGTATTCTTATTGAAATGAGGTGTCTCGGTTTCAGATGCAATGAAGTAAACGGCCATAGTGCTTTGGACAGTAAAAGCCTCTGTTCATTGATCCATCTGAGTGTACAGGTGGAACCAGAAGGATCCTTAATTCCATGTCTATTTGGTTCCATATGTATGCTCTCAGAGTTGGATTAACACACTAGTGAATTGTACCGTGCAGCCAGTCTCAGTCTGTCCATAATCGGCTCTCTCCAGGGATTTGCCGTTTTGCTAAATCAACAGTCTTTACTCTCATATTGCAAGGTATTGCAATCTGAACCAATCAACACTGATACAGCACTAAGATGCAGGCCTCATCATTGAGCGACAACAGATCTATGTGTTTGAGAGAAGCTGTACGATCCAGAGTGATATTGTAACTCGGGAGTGTGAAAATGGCAGATCTACAAGCTAAATTATAACAATGTTTAAAACACCAAAAGGGGTTCCCGCCCAAAATGGGTTAAACTAACACTATGGATTTTACTGTGTAATGAACAGGCACATGGAGTGGAGGTTAATGCCAGCAGTGTTTTAGAATCATGTTACGTTAAAAACCTGTGTGTGTGTGTGTGTGTGTGTGTGTGTGTGTGTGTGTGTGTGTGTGTGTGTGTGTGTGTGTGTGTGTGTGCACGCGTGCGTTCTTTTATGCATGTGTGTGTTCTTATATGCTTTAGACTATGCCATATATCGTCTAAATGTGGCCCTCAGTGTGCTTGTATTTTACTTGTGTGTGTTTTTGTTATCATATCATGCATGATAACAAAAACACACATGTGTGTGTGTGTGTGCGTCAGCCCTACCATCTCTATTAGAGGGTCCTCTTTCTTTCTTTCTCTCTCTCTCTCTCTCTCTCCACCCTGCTTTCCTATTTTATGCCGTCTCAAGCGGTGGAACATGTTTTGCCCTAATTGTCGACTTCATTACACGTTGCAGAGTCTTATTAGCGTAGCCAGTGCGTCAGTCTAAACAGAGTCTTATCCCATTCTGACCGGGCACCCATTTTGGTGTTGGCATCATGTTATGCTTTAGCTATTGAAAAATAGCAGATCTACAAGCTCATATCGCGCCACCGAGTGGCGCGATACGAGCTTGTAGGTCTGCTATTTTTGAAAAATCGAAGACACTTTTAGAATCTGATCTCAGGTCAGAATGGGTTAATAATGAAACTGTCAGGATGTAATAGACATTTTTAGAATCTGATCTCAGGTCAGAATGGGTTATTAGCGTAGCCAGTGCGTCAGTCTAAACAGAGTCTTATTAGCGCAGCGGTTGCGTCAGTCTACTAAACAGTGTCGGTGTCTTTTACACTTGGCTTGGCATATTGGGGAGGCTGCGGTAATAAAGCAGTTTGTTTTGCGTGCCGTCTTCGATAGCGGTTGAAGCAAGCGTGCAGCTTTTTAAACACATGTTCACTTTGAAAACAATAGCGCTTTTTGGGGGCATTTTGCATAATCTGAATATATTTTCTGGCGAGGGGTTTCGTTGAAAGTCAAGTTAATTGCCTCTTTTTGTCTCTCTCCTGAGTTGTGTGTGTGTGTGTGTGTGTGTGTGTGTGTGTGTGTGTGTGTGTGTGTGTGTGTGTGTGTGTGTGTGTGTGTGTGTGTGTGTGTGTGTGTGTGTGTGTGTGTGTGTGTGTGTGTGTGTGTGTGTGTGTGTGTGTGTGTGTGTGTGTGTGTGTGTGTGTGTGTGTGTGGGGGCTTTTCACAAATAAGCAAGCAGAGATATGGGAGCAAACATATCAACTTCTATTGAATTTGTCTCGGCTGCATGCCTGTACGTGTGCACGCTTGGTGGCAATAATCACAGAGGAAGTCTGAAATCCTGTAGAGTCAGCTTAATAAGAGGCTGGGAACAGATCTAAGTGTTTGTTAGAAGCTGACAGACTGGCTAATACACAGGATGGGGAGTAGAGCAGCAGAATAATTGCCAACATTGTTTTACAGAGTCAATCATTTGATACTAAAACTGATTGAGTGTGCGTGTGCGGCTGCGCTCGCACATACTTATTTTACTGTATGCAGGTCTTTTCAGGAATTGTCTTAATGTTGTTCTATGTATTTGTTTGTATTTGTCTTCTAACAAGAACCCCATTTACTGTATTTGTTTTGTGACTTTCCGGTTTGTGTTTTGACAGAACAACGCAGAGGAGTTGCGTGCTGAGCGGCTGCGTAGGGCAACAGAGAGGTTGCGGAACCCTGTGGTTTTCAACAAGGACTCTGCTGTCAGAAAGACCCAGCTGAAATCCTTCAGCCAGTATGTGGAGACACGGCCAGGTACGGATATATACACACACACACACACACACACCGCTCATACTACTTCAGCCCGGGATGAACCAACACTCCTAGTCTGCGCACATGGTTCAGCCTAGGTCAAGGACAAAGCACCTGCCAGTCGCCACATAACCACAATCGGTTACAGCGGTCCGTGAGACGAATAGTATGTTCATTGTAGCTTGGAGGGGCGGCTGTTCTGTGGTTGATATTGCATGGTAGAGCCCCTTGGCGTCCTCGTTGAAATGCTCCCAGTTTGTGGCACCTCCACTTAGCTCTTTTCAGGTGCTGGACTGGATAAGACTTCTGCAACTTCTGGGGTCACGCAGAAGCAGAGTTCGCAGTTCACGTCAGTCCAAGCCAAAGTGCTGAATGTGAAGCGTCTGACCGGTGGCAGTCACGCTAGTCGTCTGGTAGTGTACGGGGCTGTAAGCAGAGGTACAGAGATGACCTATGTCCTGGGGGGAGGAGTGGACCCTGGAGCTGTGTGGTTCCCTTTGTAATTTTTGATTTTTTTTGTAGGCCACCACCAATTAGATGCAGGCATGGGGACAGTAAGCCAGCGGCAGAGGAGAAATGTGACACCACAAAACTTGGGAAGGTTGAACACACGGCAGGGCTGCAGCGTTTTGGACGAGTTGAAGAGGAACAGAGAGGGGGGGATGCTTGGGGTGCAGTCAGGAAGGAACTACAGAAAGAGTAGGAGAGAAACAAACAATAGAAATACTAACCATTCAAAGCATGGGTTTTAATACCAGCAGTGAACCAAATTAAACATCTATTTGTATCCTGTCTTCATCGCATGGTATTGTCCCGTCTGTTACATGGGAATGATCAGTAGGCTGCCCAAATGTAATTGTAACATTTGGTGCCAAAAAGGTCAAGGTCACAATCAAGTAGAAGGTGTCAAAATAAGAGATGCACTGCCATGCTTCCTCGAAAGCCATGATTAAAGGGACACTTCACCGATTTTGAAACCAAATCCTGTCTTCATGAAGTTGAATATGATTATGCAGTTGTGTATCTGTGTTTTTGTGTAATTTGAATTGGAACTCACCCTTTTGCATGCAGTCTGTGAGGAGATCTCATTCTCAGTCCTTCCGGACTTCACTGGACTTAGATCCCTCGTGAGACAGCGTCACGTTGATTTCAGCCAGTATGCAAGTGCAGGCTGACTGCAAAAGAACCCGCAATCTTCCTCACAGTGCAGAGGAAGAAGGCTTAGGATGTTTACTGTGATCTCTTCCTCTTGAAATATTCTTTGGTTTCTGTTGTGTGTACTGTAAGCGATAATAGCTTTTCAAAAACACAGTTGTCCTCAAAAACCCTGCTTGATTAGCCGTGAGAGGCACAGAGGTAGCGCTCGACAGCACTGCTTGCCCAGCGGGCAGTCCCTTACCCAGCGTCTCACTCTGGAGCGCCTCGAATGAACCGAAACAGTGGGAAGGGAGGTGCGCAAAACATTGTGCTAGTTGTAGTAATATGCGGTCGATAGCAATTTAGTTAACCTGACGAAACACTCGAAGACTACATTCGTTTTTCAGTCATACGTCGCCAAATTTTAAATATTAGTTTTTCTGCAGTACAAATAGTGCTAATGTTTGAGTTATTGCAGAATCTGCCAGCTGTGAAGTACCCCTTCACGTCTGGGGATGAAAATATCAAAAGTCAAGTCCACAATCAAGGTCTTTGTCACATTGCCTCTCGGTCCTTTCAACCCACCATTCTATCCTTCCAGAGGTGAAGAGGCAGAAGTCCATTCCCGAGGACCTGAAGAAGGCTGGAGAGGAGAGGGGAACGCCGTCAGAGTCTGACATCCTCCGCAGACCCTTTGAAGAAGAGGTAGGTCATCTTCATCCGGAATCGGGTCTATTCACAGTGTACACTCACATGTACTACATGATATGTACTGTACCACACAGCACACACCCACTTCACATGCCTCACTAACGCGGCGACGCCCTGTCAAAGACCAGATTAAACTGATAAAAGACTCTACTCTAAAAGGCTTTATATAATACAACTTTTGTCACTATGAGTTCGGCAGTTAGATTCTGCACACAGGAATTCGATTCTGTTAAAATAGGAATTGTTCCATAAGGGATGTTAAACACATGGGAACACTGTGACTCCAATGTGGATATGGGACATCAGTCACCTATGACGTCAACCGTTTATGACATATCTATGACGCAGGGCAAGGTTTCAGCCCAGCCCTTTGACTTCCAAAATTAATTAATTAAAGTCAAAAAGTGAGACTTCTGTAGCCTACAGGGCCAGATTGGCTCCGGACACACAGAGATGCAGAGACCCTCTTCTAGAAGGCATACTCCTGCAGAGTCACGCTGATGAGCACACCTTTTAGCCTGTGTTTGAACTTGGACAAACTGGAACTTGTGTGTGTGTATGTGACACGTGTGTGGGTATAGGAATGCTATTATTGAGTGGTGCCACCCACTCCTACACGACTAGGTGTGTGTGTCTGTCTGTCTGTGTGGAAGTACCGTGGCAGTACCGCTGGGTGGCACTGTTGAGCAGCGTCACACACACACACACACAGGTCAGGGAGGAGGGCTTGTACAGTACAGCACAGTACGACTAGTACAGTACAGTACCCGTGCAGTACAGTGTACAGTACGAGTACAGTCTAGTACAGTACTGTACAGTATGAGTACAGTACCAGTATAGTACAGTACACTGTGAGTACAGTATGAGTACATTACAGTACCAATAAGAGTACAGTACATTATGAGTACAGTACGAGTGCAGTTAAGTATGAGTACAGTACAGAACCACTCAGTTCAGACAGGTCTGATTTGTGTGTGTGTGTGTGTCCGTGTGTGTGTGTCCGTGTGTGTCCGGCTGTGCGCGTGTGCGTGCTATTATTTCATAGAGTGTTTATGTGATCACAATTGAGTGTGCACGTGTGACACTGGAGACCCCCCTCCAACGTGCACACCCTCACATACACTACTCTGTAACTACGCACTTTATATACACACACAAATTACTCTGTATCTATCTATATATACTTAATACCCGTGCACCCATACACACACACACACACACACACCTTCCACTCTCTAGTTTACACACACATGCACACCCTCTCACCATCAAACGCACGCACGCACGCATGCACACACACACACACTCCTCTTCCCAGCGCCCAGGCCCCAGGGTTAACCCATTTTGGACTGTCGTCGATAAAAAGAAAAGCTTCTAAATCCTAATAGTTTTCTGAAAAACCCTTGTTTCTATGTCAGTGGTGCTCAACCTTTTTCATGTCAAGGACCCCCAGAATTATCTCTATTGGGCCACGGACCCCCATCTCAAAATAGCCAATATTTTAGTTAAAAATGTTCGCTCGGAAATATATATTCAAAGATTTGCACCACATTTTTACGACTTTTCAAAAATAGCAGACCTACAAGCTCGTAGCGCGCCACTCGGTGGCGCGCTACGAGCTTGTATATAGATCTGCTATTTTTCAATAGCTAAAGCATGACATAATGCTATAAACACCAAGAGGGGTTCCCGCCCAGAATGGGTTAATGGGTGTTGAACCTTTCCATTATCCCGATCAGCCAAGAATTACCTGCCGAATGATGTTTGCATTAATATAATATATATGGTAATTTCCCTGCTCTTAATTACGGCCGGGCCGAGCGCAGGGAGGCAGCAGTGGTGGGCTGATCATGTGTAAAATTGATTTGCCAAGGAAAAAAAAAAAAATTCGCCGATAGAGCGAGAACGCGCAAGGAAGGAGTGGAGGGAAAGAAGGGAGGGGGTACACACACACACACACACAGTTGTGTTGATGTGCGTGCTAGAAAAGTGCTGGCCTGGGTGGAATAGGAAAATCTAACTTTCACTCTTTCTCTCTCTCTCTCTCTCTCTCTCTCTCTCTCTCTCTTAAGAAAATGGAGTGCATCAGCAGTAAAATGGAGATATTTTTTCGGGTGTTGAATTTGAATAAACATTTCAGTTCTGCTGGTTTGTGTATTTGTTCCGTGGGAGATGGAGGGGGGAGGTGTGGAGAATAGTAAGCAGTTGGCAAACGGTGCTGACCAGGGGTCAGAAATAAAGTGTGCACTAAAGTGTGGGCATAGGTGTGTGTGCGTGTGTGTGTGTGTGTGTGTGTGTGTGTGTGTGTGTGTGTGTGTGTGTGTGTGCGCGCTGAATGAATGTATATAGTGTGAATGTATTAACATTTGGAACAACATTGGACTTGACTGAGATTCAAACCCATGGAAACTGAAATTCTGTGGTCAGATCACCAACTGGTTGAGTCACGAGGTCACTGCTGACCATCTGCACATTTAAAGAGATTGTTTTATTTTGGTGACATTTTACTATTTTTGCTGTGTAGCTAAGCAATTAGCAGCTCCTCTCAGAACTGTCTGAGTGGTACTGTACTGTACTGTACTGTACTGTACTGTAGGGCTTGGGCGGTATGGGATTTTTATTACCGCGGTTATTGCCGGCCCCCATACCGCCGGTATAAAAAAAAAAAACGTTTTTTTTTCTTTTTCTTTTTTTGGGGGGGGGGGAATAATAAGAGGGCTAATAAAAGTTACAGGTATGGTGTGTGCGATATTAATTGTGAGATTACCATAATGACGGTAATCATTAAAGGACCACTTTTGAACCTATCTTCATATAATAGGTCCTCACTAATAGTCATGATAAAATGGCACGTTTCTTTCTACTCGGTCTGTGTCACATAGGAGGCCTAATCTAATTGAATACCCCTGCCATAAAGCATTACACTTGTTTACAAGAGGGTCCACCATTTTCAATTCATCATATCATTTTGTACACTATGCACTTCTATAAAGCCAAAAACAGGAAATCATCATAAAGGAGGTAAAAAGGGGGAAAACGTATACAGTGAGGGGGGAAAGGGGTGGGTGGAGTCAAGGGATTTACATCTTAATGACAGTTGGTAGGGCGTTCCACATTTTTGTGGCATAGGAGTGAAATGAATTTAGGTGGACCCTCTTGTAAACAAGTGTCCACTCACAGTTAACAGTCTTTGTATTGAGTTGTGCTTGAAATGTAGTGTAATTCTGCAAACTGTTAATAAATATTTTAATCAATCAATCAATCAATCAATCCTTGTAGCTGCCGAATCTGGGTTGCACATGGTTTTTTGAACTCCCTCTGGTGTTGTTGTGTTGCTGGCATGATTAGACTGACTGAGCGTCACTGTTTATTATGATACACTTTTCATTTCATAAAAAAAAAAAAAAAAAATTTCATTAAAAAGAAAAAAAAGTTTTTTTTTTTTTTTTTTTTTTTTACCGCGGTAATGAACCCGATACCGCGGTATGCGTTACATACCGGCGGTATGGCGGTATTGCGGTTATTGCACCCAGCCCTACTGTACTGTACTGTACTGTACTGTACTGTACTGTACTGTACCACTCACTTCAGACGGTTCTGCTGTGCAACAGTGACCCTTGGTGGTGAACAAACGCTATAATGCTATTTTCGTGTTCGGACACAGAGACACAGGGACAGGCGCTGCCACACACATAGCTGTCTATGTCTATGTAAAGAAAATCACACCAGTGTGAACCAAGTGGTGCGTTCCAATTTGTATCATTCCAATTTCTTCTCTGTATCGTTCCAATTTCTTCTCTGTATCGTTTGCGTCCAGCAGGTGGCAGCCATGTCACATACTTCTCTCGTTCCAATTTCACGCATGCGCACACCACTCGTGCTCACCCAGGTACATCACAAACAAACAGGTACACGGACATTGTTTGCTGGATGTAGAAGTGATTGCACCACTTAAAAAAAAAGAATCTAAGAAGATGGATTGTCTACCATATTGTAATTTGTGTATTTATACAGTTGCTAATGTCACACACTATTAGCAAAGAAATTGGATTATATCAAACAACCAACCACCATGAATACAACCAAAATAGTTTAGTTGTCCAAATGTTGTATGCACTTGGGAAAATGTTTCTTCAAAGATGAAGTAGATGAAGTATTTTGGAGGTCTATATCCTGCTATTTGATCCCATAGACATCCAGGTGTTGAGGGAAGGCTAAGCAAACCATTGTAAGAAAGGTATAGCGTACTGTAGGAAAAATAAAGTAAAATTATCCAAACAACTAGGCTATCCTGACAAAGTACTGGGGAAACAACCAAAACAGGTCACAGTGCCTTGAGAACAGTTCGAATAACAAAGTAATAACATGTCATGCACTGTAACGTTTCCCTTTCGACATCAATGGAATAACTTCTCTCACTCCCCTCTCCATCCCCTCCTTTTGTTTCCACACTCCTCTCATTCTCTCCTCTCTTCCTTGCTGAATCCTTTCCTCTCTTACACACACTTTCTCTCCATCCAACCATTGATCTCTGTACCATCACTCTCTTTACCTCACCTTCTTTTTTTCCTGTATGCGTTCCCTGCGTTCTCCCATCTCTCTCTGTCTCTCTGTCTCTCTCTCTGTCTCCCCCCCCCCCCCATCCCTGTGCGTGTGTGTTTGTCTTCCAGCATGCATTCAGAGACACCAGTCAGTATGTGGTTGGGGAGCTGTCGGCTCTGGAGAGCGAGCAGAGGCACATAGACGCACGGGCGGCTCGCGTGGAGAAGAGACTCCGCTATCTCATGGACACAGGTACCCCAAGCCCAATTACACTGGAAAAACTGTTTTGGCAAATTGAGCGTACGCACACAGCATGCACGTACACACACACACACACACACACACACACACACACACACGTGTGTGATAGAGAAACATGCAGAGTTGCATCTACACATTTGTGTGTGTGTGTGTGTGTGTTTGTGCGCACGCATGCACAAGACAGAGAGAATCTTTGAAGCCCCCCTCCTCCTCTTTCTCATCCCTTCATCCCCCCCCTCTCTCTCTCTCTCTCTCTCTCTCTCTCTCTCTCGACGTTGTGCGACAGAGCACTGGGTGGATATGAAAGGAGTGGATGGAGCTGGTGTGTGTGTGTGTGTCGGAAGAAGAGACCTCTCTGGGCAGGGGTGATAAGAGAGCCCTTCATGGGGGAAAATGATAACTGGGTGTGATAGCAGAGAGCCACAGACTCTACAACCACATCACCTTACCAGCACCACCCACACCACCCCCACCCCCACCCACATGCACTTTACCACCACCACCACCCACATGCACCTTACCACCACCCCCACCCACATCACCTTACCAGCACCACCCACACCACCCCCACCCACATCACCTTACCAGCACCACCCACACCACCCCCACCCACATCACCTTACCAGCACCACCCACACCACCACCACCCACATCACCTTACCACCACCCCCACCCACATCACCTTACCAGCACCACCCACACCACCACCACCCACATCACCTTACCACCACCCCCACCCACATCACCTTACCAGCACCACCCACACCACCACCACCCACATCACCTTACCACCACCCCCACCCACATCACCTTACCAGCACCACCCCCACCCCCACCCACATGCACTTTACCACCACCACCACCCACATCACCTTACCAGCACCACCCCCACCCCCACCCACATGCACTTTACCACCACCACCACCCACATGCACCTTACCAGCACCACCCACACCACCCCCACCCACATGCACCTTACCACCACCCCCACCCACATCACCTTACCAGCACCACCCACACCACCCCCACCCACATCACCTTACCACCACCCCCACCCACATCACCTTACCAGCACCACCCACACCACCCCCACCCACATGCACCTTACCACCACCCCCACCCACATCACCTTACCAGCACCACCCACACCACCCCCACCCACATGCACCTTACCACCACCCCCACCCACATCACCTTACCAGCACCACCCACACCACCCCCACCCACATGCACCTTACCACCACCCCCACCCACATCACCTTACCAGCACCACCCACACCACCCCCACCCACATGCACCTTACCACCACCCCCACCCACATCACCTTACCAGCACCACCCCCACCCACATGCACCTTACCACCACCCCCACCCACATCACCTTACCAGCACCACCCACACCACCCCCACCCACATCACCTTACCAGCACCACCCACACCACCCCCACCCCCACCCACATGCACTTTACCACCACCACCACCCACATGCACCTTACCACCACCCCCACCCACATCACCTTACCAGCACCACCCACACCACCCCCACCCACATCACCTTACCAGCACCACCCACACCACCCCCACCCACATCACCTTACCAGCACCACCCACACCACCCCCACCCACATCACCTTACCAGCACCACCCACACCACCCCCACCCACATCACCTTACCAGCACCACCCACACCACCCCCACCCACATCACCTTACCAGCACCACCCACACCACCCCCACCCACATGCACTTTACCCCCACCCCCACCCACATGCACCTTACCACCACCCCCACCCACATCACCTTACCAGCACCACCCACACCACCTCCACCCGCTTCACCTTACCACCTCCACCTGCACCACCTTACCACCCCCACCCACATCACCCACAACACCTTAGCACCCGCAACGCCACCACCTGCCACAAGACCCCCTCGCCACACCGCCACCTCCGACACCACCCTTTCAGCACCACCCTACCATTGCCATCAACATCAGCTACCACCTCTGCTGTCTGGTAGCCAGCCAGCCTCGACTCTATTGAACAGCGCTCGGTCATGCACGGCTCTGTGCACTCATGTGTGCGCACACATGCACACACGCTTGTGCACACACACACACACACACACACACAAACACAATCATACACAGGCAAACTCAGGCACACACACACACCAGTATATCTGGCCTTCATTCATATGCTGGGGCGGGGGGTGAAACATGCAAAAGTGTAGCTTTTCGGCGAAAATCGCCGTTTTTATCACAAATATGGGACCTATGTGTTTCATGCAAATCCGTTAAAAAAATGTTTGGGAGGGGTGAGGGGGGTCTGTGGGTGGGGGACTGGGTGGAGCCCGCTGCCCGGAC
The DNA here is from genome assembly GCF_964188405.1 of Protomyctophum parallelum. Lineage (NCBI taxonomy): Eukaryota > Metazoa > Chordata > Actinopteri > Myctophiformes > Myctophidae > Protomyctophum > Protomyctophum parallelum. Next base: position 8,919,454 of record NC_139704.1, on the reverse strand, counting down.
CAATGAGCAAGAGCATTCTCTGACGGACTAGTCTCATGAATCACTGTATGATTCTGAACGATATTCTGCTTGCATCTGGGTGGCATGATGTGCTCCGCGGAAGAAGAAAAAACCTTCTGTTTGTGTGGACTCGGCGGGAGTTGGGACCATAGAGTATTAAAAGGATAGAGACTAAACTGGCGCGAAGCTCCGCCCCCTCCGCTATTCATGTCAGTGGAAGTTGCTCAGTGGCGTTTTGAAGCACCCGGAAGGCTGCCGGAAGTACCGTCTATTTCCCAATTTTTTCGCTGATTCAGCATTTGGACACAAAATTTTTGTGTCCAAATGCGGAAGTGCAGCTGGGCTTTAACATTGAGCGCTCGGTTGCACGGGGTTTCCTCGTCAAGAATCCACGGGTCCTCCTGCAGTCCTTCCTCTTACCACTAGGGCCCAGCGCTTCAACATTGGAGTGCCTAGCTGGCCCCTTGGTTGGGACAGACGGTCCACTTTTGACACACTGTCTGTGACTCGCCAGTTAATCCCATAGTTTAGCTGGAAGTGTAGCTGCTACTAGTTAGCATTAGCAACGTTAGCACCTTGTGCTGTCTGTGGTGTGGACACGCCGGCGTCACTTTCTCTCGCTGTGTGTGTGTGTGTGTGTGTGTGCTCGCGTGTGTGCACTGTGCAGTGCACAGTGCATGCACAGACTGTGCATGCATGCGTTCGAGTAAATAAATAAAGCACGCTCACGTGTGTGTGTGTGTGTGCGTGTGCGTGTGCGTGCGTGTGTGTGAGTAAATAAATTAAACGCTTGATACATACAACTTGTAGTCCTACATCACCCCCCCCCCCCCCCAGGGCTTACATATACTAAATAGATATATTAAAAAAGAAAACATGCAGCTCAACTGTTGAATAAGGAGAGGATGGTATACATGTCTTAAATTGACTAAGGCTAAAATAATGAAGTAAACTGACCCTGTTGACTGTATTATAATTTATTATTTTGCCAGTGAATATAATTTCTATTTTACATGATATGAAGAGTGTAACTGTAAGGGATTTTGAGATGGGAGTGCGATTGCTGGACCCGTTTTTAAAAATCACACCTGTGTGAAGTGAGCGGCACTCTTATCATCTTATCATCCATTCATTGTCATTTTTGTGACTAATTAGGACAGAAATCTACTGAATATAGGAGGGGCTAGTGCTCCTCAAACTGTTGGAGTAAATTAATTGTTCTATGACTATCAGGAAATTAATGTTAACATCTTGCTCAATACTGACTATAGATTTGTACTGATTTAGTAAATAATCATCTGTCATTTTTGAGTGGTGCAACCACTCAACCACACTATACTACAGTATGTGTGTGTCCCTGTGTCATTGGGTCTGTCCCTGGCTGTGTCCCTGTGTCATTGGGTCTGTCCCTGGCTGTGTCCCTGTGTCATTGAGTCTGTCCCTGGCTGTGTCCCTGTGTCATTGGGTCTGTCCCTGGCTGTGTCCCTGTGTCCCTGGCGGTGTCACTGGGTCTGTTCCTGGCTGTGTCCCTGTGTCATTGGGTCTGTCCCTGGCTGTGTCCCTGGCGGTGTCACTGGGTCTGTTCCTGGCTGTGTCCCTGTGTCATTGGGTCTGTCCCTGGGTCTGACCCTGGCTGTGTCCCTGGGTCTGTCCCTGGCTGTGTCCCTGTGTCCCTGGGTCTATCCCTGGCTGTGTCCCTGGATCTGTCCCTGGCTGTGTCCCTGTGTCCCTGGCTGTGTCAGAACACGAATATAGCGTTATAGCATTTGTTCACCACCAAGTGTCACTGTTGCACAGCCTAACACACAGACACACAGGCCGGGGCGGAGGGCTAGTACAGTGCAGGAAGTAATTAACATCTTTCTACATACTGAGAGTAATAGATTTGTGCTGATGACTCTTAAGTGTACGACCCCCCCCCCCCCCCCCCCCCCCCCCCCCTAAGTGGGTTTAGTACCGATAAACGCTCAAAAGATCTGCGCCGCAGAGGGAGAGAGAAATCCAGTGACAATGAAACGCACTGCAACACAAAATAACCCCACACAGTTCACAAATCAATCGTACAGTACACACACTCTACATACATACTCGGAACACGCAGATGCGCACACGCAGTGGCAGCCTGTTTTGCCGCAGATCCACCTGGATTCTGGATCCTCCTTTTAATTTATTTATTTAAAAGTTTGAACATTTGGTTACGGGGGTAAAAAAAACCCTGCGTTAAGATCCAGCTGGCAAAGCCGACAGAGAGCTGATAGGTGTCTGGTGTCCATATCGTCCCCCAACTGGAATGGGAGAATGAGTACTGCACGATGCTAAACAATCCTGCTCCTCCCTCAAAACAAATCTGTTGCAGGAAAGGAGTTTAGGTAGAAAAGATCTTTGTTGTTCATCCATTTGTAGCTTTGAGGGTTTTGGTTACGTTTGTTCACCCTCAGAGCTAAGTGAATGCTAAATGATTTTACTGTGTAACTAGAAGAAGTGCCCCTTGAGGCACAGGGCTCCACCAGGATATTTTATTAATCTGAAGGACTAATATAAAAAATGCACATAAATGGGCCTCCTGGTGGCGCTCGAAAAGTCCGAATTGAAAAATGCAGGCCGGATGTTTTTCTTTGGGCTGTAGGGAGTTTGCACACAACGTTTTGAGCATACAATTTTTTATGCAGATCGGTGCATGTAAAGACGTGACTTGGCCTGCTATAGCGCCACCATGAGGCTGATTTGGAAAATGTCAAGTGGCATTGATTCCTCAGCCTAGTGGGAATATGCGTGCACAGTTTCACTGCACTCGGGCTCTGCGTTCATGATTTGCAGCATTTTGTACGAAACGGGCCACTCCTGAAAACTTTGGAAGGCAATCTTAGCCAATCGGTGTATAATCTGATAAATCAATCAGACTCGTCTTGATCACATGACTACAGAGATCATGTGTACTGATTTGCGTGAGATTTGGATGAAATCTGTGCGACTAATATAAACAAACTCGGCCTCATGGTGGCGCTATAACTGGGAGATGTGGAAAATGCAGGGGAAATGTTTTGCCATGACCTCTAGGGAGTGTGCATACAAAGTTGTACACAGATTGATGCAGTTATAGGTAAAAACAGGAATTGCCCTGTTATAGCACCGCCGTGAGGCTGATTTGGAAAATATTAAGTGGCAGGTCGTCCTCGGCCTAGTGGAAATGTGCGTGTATAATTTCACGGAAATTGCACACTGTGTTTGTGAATTGTGGCATTTTGTTCGAAACGGACCAATCATGCAAGCTTTGGAACACCAATCTTAGCCAATCAGGATGAAATATGGGAAATAGTGCAGTTCCGTGTTGATCACATGACTATGGGGATATTGTATAACATCCATGATGGATGGATGAAATGTGTATGAGTAATCTACAGAAATGTGTTTTGCCAAAATCGGCCTCATGGTGGCGCTATACCAGGCTGTTGTGGAATATTTGGGGCAGAGGTTCGTCGTTGCCATCCAGGAAGTGTGTGTGCACAGTTTGGCATGTATAGGGCCAACGGTGCCGGAGATTAGCTGGTAACGGACGGACGGACAGACACACACACACACACACACGGATGGACGGACAGAGTGCAAAACATACTCTCTCCCCATGCCTTCGGCCCGGTGGAGACAATAAACAGGGACGTAGTGTTGTAAACTTGTAACTCTGTAGTTCTGGTTGCGTGTAACATAGCCAGCCTGCCATGGGCATCATACTATAGGAGAATAATTCTGAAGATAAAGCGCCACAAAAGCGACTGAGATGGGGGGGGGGGGGACTGAGGCTTTAGAAAAAGGTGGATCCGTGGGGGGGGGGGGGGAGGGGGGCTTTTGCGCTCACCTTCCTCCATCCCATTTAGGCGTCACTATCGAAACTATCTCTCCTCTCCGTTTGTTGTGTTCACCTTCCTCCTTTCTCTCCTGCCTCCGTGCCCTCTTCCCCTGTCGACGCCGTATGCCATTGTGTCAATCTGAAGGGCTTTTTTACACTCTTTCCATCCTTCCTATTTTTCTATTCTTTTTTTTTTCCTTCTTCTTGGCCAACTGATAAAGCGTCCTGGACTCGGCAAGAAGCCAGGTTATTTACTTCCAACACTTTGAGCCAAAAACACCTTCTCCCTCCCTTCCCTCTCACACTCTCTCATATACACTGTTCCCTGAAAATACCATTCAATAGAAATAGATGTGTGGGACAACAGACAAGGACAGAATAATGGAAAGTGTATCTGAGAGAGTATTCACTCTCGTCGTCACATCTGCAGGGACCTGGAATTGACCAAATATTGGTTCGGGGAAGTCGACGTACTTCAACAGAAATACCCATATAATCCCCCAGCTCTCTGATGGCCCTTTAGCTGGGAGATGTGTCGCAGGACATTGTGAAGCTAGCTTTGTTTTGTTCCTTTATTATAAGAAAGCTGAGAGGGAGATGGGGACAGCAGAGATTAGACTCTGCTGCCATTTGATGGCAGCGTTCCGTGTGGTTCTGGAGGTGTACTGCCCTGCTTTGAACACTCGTTCTGACTTCAAATAAGTGTCTACAGTAACAGAGTTAACCACTTTATTATTCCGATTTTTGGACATATACAGTAAAAGACCATGTAAAATATTTGTGGTTGTGAGATAAATTGACCTATGTGAGAGCATGGAATCATCTGTGCCTAGAATTTAATTCAAAACTAATGTGCATTGAAGTGTAGCGACGCGACTTATGACAAAGCCCGACGCATAACAAGCACCACAGTCACTTGATACGATAAGACAGGGAGTCAATAGTGCAATACAGTGCAGAGAGGAAAATCATACTTACAGTATCTAGGGAGACTTGTCATCACCTGCTAACATTACCCTGTGAAATCTGTGTTCTTGAATTCACCAGGATGTGATCTGAAACGAAAAGGATCAACAGCAGAAAAATATCAATGGCATAATAGAAGTAAATAGGAGTTGTGTGCACACCTTATTCATAGCTTTTAATGTTACTGTAGTGTGTAGTGGTGCAGTACCAAAAAGGAAAAGTCCAATAGAAAATAAATAAAAAATAACCCCAGCAGTGCCTGGTGTTTGTTTGAAGTTGTGCGCCCCTGCTCACTTCCTGAAAATTACATTTCTTTCGGCCCTATCTCATTTTGCAGCACTTATCCCTTGGACCCATCCAATAGGTTATGGATTGTGCCTTTAGGCCGAGGGCCGCAGGCGTCAGAGCAAGACGGAGCACTGACAGGTGGTCACTATAGTAACCTTTATCACCTTGGTAACGGAGGTCACCTCTCCGTGTACTGTCAGAGATGCAAGATATATATATATATATTTTTTTTTCTTCCTGGACCCAGAGAGCCTTGATTGAGCTCACGGCTGATTGGCTGCAAGGTAAAAGGGACCCACGATCGATCCGTCAAATCTGACTGATAGTTGAACAGTTTGCTGTTCAACAGGGTGGAGAATGGAGGCCTATACTGTACGTACTGTATATCCCTTGTTTGGAGGTCCTTTCTAATAATATTTATATAATAATTGTGTCCCTTTTATTTGTTTCCTGGGTGTTTATAATAATATACCATAATGCATTTACCCATGCTAACTATTAGGAGCAGTGGCTGCCATTAATATTGCACCAGAGAAGCAGTAAGGGGTTAAGGGTCTTGCTCAGAGACACTTTGACACATCCTCTGACACGTAGAAGTTGAAGATACACGGCGGGGCGAGCCTGTGACCTTCCAAATATAACCTTTGACAAGAAAGTATGTTTCTAACTGTAAACTATATACAACTAGAACTGCACTCTGTCGAGTTTGAAATGTATAATTATTCGATGTAACTATTTGCTACCTACCTACTTTATGCATATAAACACCTAGTATTATTAAGTATGGTTCAAGTTTCTATCTATATAAGAAATACATATATCATTGATATGTGATGAAAAAAAAAGGTATGTAAACTGAATTAAAATATACGTATACATATACATATACTATATAGAGTATGTAGTTGTAAGTTGATTAGCGGTATACTGTGGTTACTTTGCGCCAAAAACCGTGACAGCCAACCCGCCATTTTATGCGGATTTGACAGCGGATTTGTGCCTGGTTTGCTCGGACCAGATTACACAAATGACCATATTTCTTACGTCATCATTGAGAGCTAGTCATACATATACACACCACGTACTCTGGTCCCAGCAGATCAGGCACAATTTGCTATTTTATTTTTTACTGATTATGTATATAGTATACGTATGACTAGCTCTCAATGATGACGTAAGACGTATACATATACATAATTATACTATATAGAGTATGTAGTTGTAAGTTGATTAGTGTTATACTGTGGTTACTTTGCGCCAAAAACCGTGACAGCCAACCCGCCATTTTATGCGTATGCAAGAAAAACAGCAAATCTGTGCCTGGTTTGCTGGGACCAGATTACACAAATGACCATATTGCTTACGTCATCATTGAGAGCTAGTCATACAAATACACACCACGTACTCTGGTCCCAGCAGATCAGGCACAATTTGCTATTTTATTTTTACTGGTTATGTATATAGTATACGTATGACTAGCTCTAAATGATGACGTAAGACATACGTATACATATACATATACTATATAGAGTATGTAGTTGTAAGTTGATTAGCGGTATACTGTGGTTACTTTGCGCCAAAAACCGTGACAGCCAACCCGCCATTTTATGCTTATGCAAAAAAAACAGCAAATCTGTGCCTGGTTTGCTGGGACCAGATTACACAAATGACCATATTTCTTACGTCATCATTGAGAGCTAGTCATACATATACACACCACGTACTCTGGTCCCAGCAGATCAGGCACAATTTGCTATTTTATTTTTACTGATTATGTATATAGTATACGTATGACTAGCTCTCAATGATGACGTAAGAAATATGGTCATTTGTGTAATTCAAATTTAAATTCATTTAAAGTGCCCATGGGCAAGGCACATGCGGTTAAAAACTGCTCCAGATACGCTGTAAGTCACAGTATATAATGCTGTCCCACGCTTTATTCAACAAGCCAACAAAGTTTCACCCAGGAAGAACTTCATCACCTGATGAAGCCCTTCCTGGCTCCATTCTTTACCAGGAGGGTGTTTGGGTCGAGCTAGAGCCTTATTAGTGACTGTGGAGAGCTGCTGTTGAGAGTCAATATTAACAGACTGACCCATGACTGCATGCTCATCTCCATGGGAAGGTCTGCCGTGTCATTCCTTAGCTCTCTCTCCAATCTCGGTTGGATTTTCTCGCCATTCTCAATTTCTCGGCACCCTCTTCTCTCTGTTTTCCCCCTGCTAAGTTTCAAGTTGTTTTTTTGGTTGTCCACATAAATCTATAGCATATAGTGAAAGAACGGAAGCAAGGAGACAAATATCGTTCTCTTTTTTCCCCGTTTCTCTCCCACTCTCATCCTGCTCTCTCAGAGTTTCCATATCACTATTTCTTTGCTCCCTCCTTCCGTTCCTTTTATCCCTGAATCTGTAATTTTCAATCCTTTCTTTTTTTTTCTCCCCCCTCCGATCTCCCCCCACCCAACCTCAGTCTGGGTACAATGCAGCGTTTTCTCCCTGTGTGTTTCCCATTACGCCAGGGCCTCCCCAGATGAAACCAGAGTAATTGGGGTGGTTAATTTATTTACACAGAGGCAGTTCACAGCACATTAAATAATACAGATAATTGAACAAGAATTGTCAAGTGTCTTCTGATATCAGGCACATTACAGGAGGGAGTGCGCATAAAACTCCATTTCTATGCCCCCATTGTTTATGGTAATTAAGTACACAGATTTATTCCTTGGTCGCCTTCCAAGCTTATGGCAAGCGCCATTGTTGGCTTCTATTAATATGTAATCAGTAAATAGTTTAATTTCCTAATCTGCGGTTGGAGAATTCACTTTCTAACAACTCTTAATTACCACTGGGCTCTAATGAGTCTCGCCGTGCCCACGGCAGCCGGCCAATCAGAGGCCGGGAATGGGCCCGTCGGAGGGGGAATTTGAATTCCTAGGGCGCCCCTGCTGACTAATGAACTTGTTATTGTGAGCGCCGCTGGGAGCACTGTCCTTCACACACACACACACACACACACACACACACACTGGAGCTGCGGTCAGAACAGGAAGGAGATAGGCGGTCAATTATAATGTGGGGGGAATGTGTATTTGTTATTGATGAGTCATTACATTTTGTAATGTATTATTTATTATTATAATAAGAATTATATATTCATATAATGTTATTGGCCACATTCACTTTGGTAGATGTATTTTTGCCATCAAGCATGGTCCAGTCATCATCATAACAGTGGTTTGCATGTGCGTTCAGACTACCATCGACAAGTTGTTTTCAAAGCTACACACACACACACACACACACACACACACACACAACTTTTGGGCTCCAAAGACATACTGAAGTTTAAAATAGGGCTTAAAGGGATCGTGACTTTTTTTTTAGGTTTTCTGAGCTCAATTGCATAAAAAAAACATTCAGTAGATTTTCTGTGGTCTGGGGTTTTCTGGCTCAAACAAGTGCTCTGATTTGCCTGTGGAGTGTGAGGTAAGAGTCCACAAATGCAGCAATTTTCCAGCTGATGTCACTGTTGAGGGATTTTGCCTGTTTTAATTGCAGCTCAAAAGGCTTCAGAACACAGAGAAAACCCCAGCCAACAGAAAATCGACTGAATGTTAAAAATTCATTGTGTGTAATTTATGTCATAAAACCTAAAAGAAAAATGAATGTCATGAAACCTTTAAATGGTTAATCAGACTAATACATTTAGTCAATTATTTAAAATAATCTATTTGAATGTTTGAGCAGGGGGTTGATTTCCAGTTTCGTCATCATAACGCGATGGCCTCGTCACCAGGTCCGCGACAAAGCCGCAGCAGAGGCAGTGTGTTGAATGTACAGGGTTTGATAAGGGCCCAGGTAAGGTAGGGCCGGGCCTTAATTTTCAGGCCTGTTGAGAACTCTAGTTTTAGCCCGGCTGCCAGGCCCCGGGCCCGTCTAGAGTTTAAATAGACAGGTATCATATCAGTCAGATAGGGAGACATTGAAGAGGAAGGATGGATGGGGAAGGATCACATTCCCGTATATGGGCTTAATATCCCTGATGATGTCATAGTGATGTCATGAGACCTAGGCACAATATATGGGGGCTTTCCCCATGTATGGGGATGATGATGTCATAGTGATGTCACGAGACCTGGGCACAATATGGGGGCTTTCCCCATGTATGAGGATTTTAACATAATCGCTGATGATGTCATAGTGATGTCACAAGACCTGGGCACAATATGGGGGCTTTCCCCATGTATGAGGATTTTAACATCATCGCTGATGATGTCATAGTGATGTCACAAGACCTGGGCACAATATGGGGGCTTTCCCCCATGTATGAGGATTTTAACATCATCCCTGATGATGTCATAGTGATGTCACGAGACCTGGGCAGAATATTGTGAGTAACGATTGTCAGTGACGTGACAAAAGCAAGGTTTCATAGTTATCTGCGACGCAACTAATTTCAACAACAAAATAAACAACAAGATTAAAACATCTGTATTCATATAGTGCAAACATGATAGCTTCATTGATGAACATTCACTTTACAATGCACCTTTTTTTCCCCCCTTTTGAGCTGCCAGACAGACAAAACATAGTGTCCACCAACTTTTTAATAGATTTAACAGTAATGGTCGTAGTTCATTGTGCTTTTTGAAGTACTGCTAATGCTATTGACTATGGCATTGTTACTTTTCTAAAGGCTATTGTACTACCAGAGGAAGAAAAAAAAACATATTATTGAAATTTCAGCTAGATACCAAGCATCATTCAAATGCTTTTGTGTAGATGTGTAGAAAATCCTCTGGCCTCTCTCTCTGTGTTTGAATACACCTCACGACCCCCTACCTGGCCTCGGAACCTATTTACACACACCTCCCATTTCAAATAGCCATATAAACCATAACAATGGACGCAATTATCCAAATAATGGCATTTAGCCGCGCCGGAGAGCCAACCCCTCACCTACCGAGCGTTTGATAAGAGATAAACAAGCAGGAGGAGGTAGAAGCAGAAAGAGAATGAGTTCCGTCCTGCTCCAGATTAACATATGTTTAAAAAATATTGCGCTTGAGTTTCCGATAAGATTGATGCTGGAGAGGAGAGCAGAGGGTTCACAGTGGCACCTTGCTTGGCTCTTTAATCTGTCTTTGTGTCTGGCAGTGGAATGGAGAGGAGAATGGCACAAGTAGATCCAGCAGGCAGCTTAATGTTCTTTAACACAGGAAGGATCCTCTCTCCTCTGCTTCTTTATCAGAGAGAGAGAGAGAGAGAGAGAGCATGCTTTCACATCTGAATTCAATGTCTAGAGTTGAAAACCTGTGGCTCGTGGCTGCTTCCCTCCACCTATAAGGCATGTTGTATGTACAGCAAAATTCTCAGTGTTCATGTAATTGTATCCATATACAGGACAGTGAGGACACCATTATTGCCTTCAATATTAATTTGACTTTTTCCTTTGGCTCTTCAAAAAATTATTTTTTTGTTTTTTTATGGATGGGTGATTTTGTTTTGTCATTGATTGAACACTAAGTGATGTACTTGACAGCATCAATCCAATGCAAAAGGAGCAACATACAGTAATGCATGGTGTTAGTAGCAGCATCGGTACTAATAAATAAACAGGAAAAGTGCTGTATTGTTTATAAACTTTCTCTCTCCATTGATTGATTTGTAAATACAAATGCATCGTTACTTATAGCTTTTAGTTGATACGCTCATCTGGCGCATTTTCAGAAAGTGATTTTACTTATAATTTTGCCACTCTGATTCCATACAGGAGTACATCCACACGCATTCATTGTTAGTGTTTTTTGATTTAATGTTTCTGCAACGGGATAGAGAGAGAGCATCTATCCTTCTCTCTCTCTCTCTCTCTGTTTTGGTCCGTTCTTGTGCTTGTCATTCATTGACAGCATTGTGGCAACATCGGTTCCTCGTTTCACTAAAGATTTAAGCTGAGCTACGTGAGCTGCATGGGCGATAAGTATACACACACATACACACACACACACACACATACATACACGTGGATGCATACATTGCGCACATTACTTTACAGACTGGAACATGCATACACAGAGAGAGAGACACTCACAAGCACGCAGAGACTCACACAGACTGCACAAATGCTTGCTCATTCATACTCTCAAACACACACCAAACACACACCCACACACACACACACACACACACACATCTAGCCCTGCCTCTTCTCAGCTCGGCAACATAAACAGCCCGTGCCAGCTTTAAGTATATTATCAGGGCCAGTTCTTTCACAAACGTACTGCTAAAGAAGCTTAACATTAATTATTGTAACTTTGGGCAGATTACATCCGCGCCTGCCTTGTAAGCGCAGGCAGACTCATCTTGACCTCCTGTGTGAGAGCTTAAAGACACAAGAATAGCATTGCACCAAGTTTAATGGGATAACCAGTCTAATCTTTCAGCACTAAGACAAGGAAAAGTGTTTAGACTATAATACCCCTCCTCCTCAGCTCAAACGGTGATGGAGGGAGAGAGATGGGAAGAAAGGAATACGGCATGGAGGAGGGAAAGGGGAGAGATGCTGTTCAAACCTTACTTCATAGAGGAGGGAAAGGGGAGAGATGCTGTTCAAACCTTACTTCACAGAGGAGGGAAAGGGGAGAGATGGTGTTCAAACCTTACTTCATAGAGGAGGGAAAGGGGAGAGATGGTGTGAGGGCTTGGTGTTCAAACCTTACTTGGTTTTGAGATGGAACGATGCAGGGATAGTGACAGGGGGAAAAGTCTCAGGTAGAGCGTGATATGTAATGGTCATTATAACATTAAATGGAGGAACAGAGGCAAGACAAACAATCTTTGAGTTTTCTGAATACCCTAAATAAACTGGGCAGCAATGTGGAAATGTACACCACGGGCAAGAGTCGGGGCTTCGGATGAAAGCCCAATCTAGCTTGTGAGACACCAGTGATGATGTCGACTGGGAGATTGGGAATTTGCGATTGTTTGGGCATTATCACTGACCTAATTCTTGAGCTATAAGCTAATGGCTAACGGAGATAAACACAGCCCGAGAAGATGCCGGCTAGCGGCTCTCGTGTTGATTAGGACCCCTGGTCATTTCTTTGACTTTGATTTGTCGTCATGGTTTTTCTGTGTTTTGTTGTTGTTGTCAGGGTTAGGGAAGGAGCATTTGTTCACCATTCAGTGATTTTGTGTTGGTCATCTTCACTCTGTAGTGTTCCTCCCTTCAGAAGTGTGTGGATCACTGCTTTAAAACCTATTGCCTTTACTGGCCTTTGAGGGAACTAAACAAAAGTGTGTGTGTGTGTGTGTGTGTGTGTGTGTGTGTGTGTGTGTGTGTGTGTGTGTGTGTGTGTGTGTGTGTGTGTGTGTGTGTGTGTGTGTGTGTGTGTGTGTGTGTGTGTGTGTGTGTGTGTGTGTGTGTGTGTGTGTGTGTGTGTGAGAGAGACTGTGTGTGTGCGTGCGCGCGTCGGGGGGATGTTCACTTAATCTATGTTCCAACCCAATTGAACCTTGTACACACACACACGCACGCACGCACACACATACACGCATGCACAGTGCATGCAGCCCTTAATCTCCTAGGCCATTTGAATGTTTGAGCAGCAAAACAATTTAATTAGTCAACTCGCAAGCACTCTGCACCAGCGACGAATACCATACCCCAACAACACACACACACTTACATGCATTCCCAGATGTGTATTGCTGAGGCTTCTCTCTCTCTCTCTCTACACCTTCCGCTTTCTCAGTCTCTCTCTCTCTACCTCCCTACCTCCCTCTTTCTCTCTCTCTCTCCCTCCCTCTCTTTTCGGCTCGGTGTCAGCCTTTCAGACATTCTTTAACTGCCGGGATGAAAGAGGGATTTTTAGGAAGATTAGGGAAGGGGATCCTCTAGGCATTGTCTGAGAATCTTCAGATAAAACCAGCTGGGTGGAGGGAGGGAGTGAACAGAGGAGAGGAGAGGGAGGGAGGGAGGGAGGGAAGTAAGCAAGTGCGGGAGGCAGCGAGGAGCCTAGGCTGATGGAGTTCATGGGAGAGGAGGAGGACTGGGGTAGGGAGGAGAGATGCACCTCTGCGTTGGCTGACGTGAGTTCCATTTGCATGTCAAATTGGAGTCCTGGTCACAACTGAAAAATACAGTATCACCTCAGTCTCGTTCTACTCTTTTATCTCCCCCCCGCCCCCTTTTTCCCACTAACATTATTTATCCTTTTCTTTCTTTGTGTGTGTGTGTGTGTGTGTGTGTGTGTGTCTTTCTCTCTCCTCTCATCTTTCCCCTCCTCTTTCTCGTTTTGTTCTCGTGTTGTCCTCTTAAAAAGTAGTTGAAGTCGGATAAATCGAGAGGCCTTCCCTCCCGATAGGAGCCATTAACATTTTGTGTGGGGGTGTGGGGGTGGGCCGGGTGGAGGCTCGGGGGTGGAGGATGGTGTTGGAGAGGGATTGGGAGGTGGACAATGGCCGCTTATGATAATCTTGCCTTTATTGGTCCATCCCCGCCATGGCTTTCATGAGCCGCCTCTCTGCCTGCGAACCCGGCACAGCATCCAAACACAGCACCACGCTCCCAGCTGCCAAGCACAGCAGTGCGTGAGCACACACGCGCGCGCGCACACACACACACATCAAATACCCACTCATGGTGCACCCACTAATGGAATATCCTTATAGGCATTGCAAAGCCGTGCACGCAGCATCTGAGTAATCCAGAGACAGGCTTGTGTTATTGAGTTTTTGTGTTGTAGTTCAGCACTCCTTTTTATTCCTCCATTCGTTCAGAATGTCCTTTTATTTAAATGTATCTGCTGCTGTTTGAATTCTAGCTCTCAGACATGTTATTGCTTGTTTTTCTTTGTTTTTGTGTCAATGTAATGTAGTTTAGTTTAGAGGGGCAAAGACATTCTTATACATGCAAGAACTCGGTAAGTGAATGTGTTCCCCCACATTCTTATTGTTCATTAACATGTTTTTGTGGTTGTTGTTTTATTACTTTGCAAATCAACTGCCCTCAGAAACAACATAATTGAATTTGAATCCGTCTGTCGATGAATCAAGTCTTTCTTATGTTAACGGCTGCCATGGCACTCCACAAATGCAGGTTAATGACAGAGGTTGTCCTGGTAATTACACCATTCATTTGCTAAAACATCTGCTCGCCATGCTACCGTTGTCATTCCACCTCCCCCTACACACACACACACACACACACACACACGTTTAACCCCCCAACTCATTTCCCCATTGTAATGAGCACTCGGGGCGACAAACACCGACAGCTGTCTCTCCAAATACATTCCTATTTAAATAGCTATTTAGCCCCAGTGCTTAGTTTTGCATTTGTGTATTGTGTAGAGCCTGAGGCACGAATTAAGTAATAGTAGTAGTAGTAATGTTGTAGAGTCGTAACGGTAACTAAATGTAGGAGCAGTCTAGTAATAGTTGTCTTGTTAGGAGAAGTAGCAGTAATTAATAGTATTTGTACTTCAAGGGGCATTTTAAAGTGCAACTTCTCTGTTGTGGTCTGAGCCCTGTAACGCTGCTTACACATGCACTGAACACATCTTTAATATGACACTACAGAGTAAGACAGTCCAAAACAGAGAGAGGAGAATAAACTGTCAAAATAAATGACGTTTAGAATCAAAGAATCAAACCAAAAAGACAGAACAGGGGGGACAAGAGGAGGAAATGATGCTGGCAAGACATGCAGAAGAATGGAGTGAAAGGACGGCAGTGAGGGAGGAGAAAGCATGTTGAGTAACGAGGTGACGTTAAAACAGTCATTAAATGTGTTCATTACTCTCCTCCCCCCTGCCTTAATGTGTCCTAACACCTACTCTTAATGGCTGGGGAGGAGCCAAGTATGCTCAACTGGAGCTGTCTGTCAACAGAACGAGAGGGGCCGGGGTTAACAGGGGGGTTATCACTGGTCTGACAACACACACACACACACTGGCAGCCTCAACAGGTAGTCGGGTTGATCCATCCCTCCCTCCCCAAACACTTGACACCTGTGTGTGTGTGTGTGTGTGTGTGTGTGTGTGTGTGTGTGTGTGTGTGTGTGTGTGTGTGTGTGTGTGAGGTGTGTGTGAGACATGTGTGTATTGCTAATCTAGCTATCAACTACTTTATCCCTAGCAGCCCCCTGGCTTTTAGGGAGCAGTAACGAGGGAGAATGCGTCGCTTATTGTACCACACAGTGGGCATGCACTATTACTTTTATTACACAAAGTGAAATAAAAGTATCAATATTGCAATGTAATACTGCAAATAGCCGAAATGTATATAGGGCTGAAGTAGTCAATGTAAGTTTTTAAATAATTGTAAAATTACAATATTTACCTCTGAGATGTAGTGGAGTAGAAGTAGAAGTACCGAAATTTGGGGAAAAACTCTAATAATAATATTAACTAGAACTGCACTCTGTCGAGTGCATACTTGCTTGTTGCACACTAGTAGGCCATAAATGGCCAACTAATGCGCAAGCAGAGCGCGCAAGTACTTTCGACCGCTGTAAACTGTCAAATCTCAGTATATCTTTGAAGGAACGTTTGAAATGTAAAATTATTAGGTGTAACTATTTGCTACCTACCTACTTTATGCATATAAACACCTAGTATTATTAAGTATGGTTCAAGTTTCTGTGCCTGGTTTGCTGGGACCAGATCACATAAATGACCATAATTATGTCTTACGTCATCATTGAGAGCTAGTCATACATATACACACCACGTACTCTGGTCCCAGCAGATCAGGCACAATTTGCTATTTTATTTGACTGATTATGTATATAGTATACGTATATGACTAGCTCTAAATGATGACGTAAGACATACATATACATATACTATATAGAGTATGTAGTTGTAAGTTGATTAGCGGTATACTGTGGTTACTTTGCGCCAAAAACCGCGACAGCAACCCGCCATTTTATGCGTATGCCAATAAAACAGCAAATCTGTGCCTGGTTTGCTGGGACCAGATCACATAAATGACCATATGTCTTACGTCATCATTGAGAGCTAGTCATACATATACACACCACGTACTCTGGTCCCAGCAGATCAGGCACAATTTGCTAGTTTAATTTACTGATTATGTATATAGTATACGTATATGACTAGCTCTAAATGATGACGTAAGACATATGGTCATTTATGTGATCTGGTCCCAGCAAACCAGGCACAGATTTGCTGTTTTATTGGCATACGCATAAAATGGCGGGTTGCTGTCGCGATGAACGATGACCGGGCGAATGTATTACTTGCGCGCTCTGCTTGCGCAAGTAATAATAAATACCTCAAAGTTGTACTTAAGTGCAGTATTTGAGTAAATGTACTTACTTAGTTACTGTACACCACTGGTCCCACAGTAGACTCGGCATCAGGCTTCAGTTGGTTGGTGTGGTTCTTGTTAACCTTATTGATCTTTTGACGACCAATTTGTAGCGTTTTTCAGAGCGTATGAAGTTTTATGGCCTTGTGTTTTGATCTGCTCATAATACAGTATACTGAGTCACACTACAGTGATAAACAGGTATTTCATTACAACTCACCTGATAATAAGAAAATAACTCTTCTTCAGTGATGATATATACAGTATATATATATATATACTGTATATATTAGGGCCGGGACTAATTGCGATTAATTTAGATTAATTAACTACAGAAAAATTAATCGCACCTTTCTTTCACCGCGGAATGTTTCTCACTGGGCGCTTTTCTATAGTACTGAAAACTGGAAATAATAGAAAGTCACCCCATTTTGTGTTGCCTAGAACTGGAGGTCTGACAAAAAACAGTAACAATATGAAGTAAGTACAGCTTTGTGATGTCACTAAGATGTACTTGTTACTGTTACTATTTTTTTTTCAGACCTCCAGTTCTAGGCAACACAGAATGGGGTGACTTTTTATTATTATTTCCACAACAGGTATATTAATGACAGTAAAATTTTGAAAATGAGTGGTATCCTGTAGTCACTATTCGTTGATTCACTGGGATACCAAAAAACATAAAAAAAAAGGTTTCTCGCTGTTCTCGGGTTGAATATTGATGTGCGATTAAAATGCGATTAATCTAGATTAATTAATCGCAAAGCCTCTGATTAATTAGATTAATTTTTTTAATCGAGTCCCAGCTCTAGTATATATATATATATATATATATATATATATACCTCAAAGTTGTACAGTTGTTGCTTCCACATGGCTAATCTACAAGCTCACAACGCATCGCGATAAGGCACGCTGTGTGCTTGCAGATCGCCTGTTGGCGGTGCCGACAAAGTATAATCAGGCGTTTATAGTTGGTCATAGTCCAGCCGGAGGCTTGAGTACTGTACAGCCAAGAGACAGTGGACCCCCCACCCCCAAGCCTGTGTGTATGCATGTGTGCGCCTGTGCACGTGAGACAGCCTGGACACTCCGACGCAGGGCAGTCACGGGAGGAGCAACAAACAGAGCAGGGTTTGGTTTGTCTAAATCCCACAGATAATGGCTTCTGTGTCAAGCAGTAAAGAGAGAGAGAGACAGGGGAGGGGGGGCGGCGGTGTGGCGGGGGGGATTACTGTGGCGTTTTGCATCAGTTGATTTTTGCTGGGTGGCCCTTCTTGTCAAAAAGATGGGAGAGAGACAGACACAGAGAGTGAGAGAGAGAGAGAAGTTTAACCGCCGTCGTTCACATGGAGAGAAAGAGAGCTCTTTAATGCCATCAAAGCAGAGGAGAAATCGGCCATTCATGTATGCTGGCTCTCTCTCTCTCTCACTCTCACTCACACTCACACTCACACTCACACTCACACTCACACTCACACTCACACACACACACACACACACACACACACCACCTCCCTCTCTCAATCATACACAAAAATGAACACGTCTTATTCTGTACTCACTAATCAGATTCCGTTTTCTCTGTTTCTGTGGATTACACATGCATGCATCACACCCTTCAGTACAGTTGTTGCTTCCACATGACGATCATGTCAGTGAACTGTGGTCTGCTCTGGGTCCAGTCTGGGAGTCCAGCACCACCAAACGGGTCTTCTTTACAGCAGTGCTCCTCAAAGCGTGGTCCGTGGACCCCCATGGCTCCTTGAGGAGCTTCCAGGGGGTCCCCAGCTAAATTATTTAATATATCACCAACTTTAACCCTATATATACATTGGCTATTTGAAAACAACTGATCGGCAAGCTCTCAACCATAGCCTCACTTCTTCCAACAAACATTGTACTCTAGACAAACATTAAAAGTCCATAGACTTTACTGGGGTCCAGTTTTTTGGGGGGAGGGGACGCCATTAATCCATATAGACTTGGATGCCATGACGTAATTTCCGAAAGCCAGACGTCGGAGGGGATAGCGATAGCGCCCCTCAAAAATCACACCCCATGCAGTGTGAAGTGAGTGGTGCTGTTGATGAGTTGATCTGCTGAGTCGTAGTAATTTGACGTGTGTGTGTGTGTGTGTGTGTGTGTGTGTGTGTGTGTGTGTGTGTGTGTGTGTGTGTGTGTGTGTGTGTGTGTGTGTGTGTGTGTGCGCGTGTGCGTGCGTTGTCATTTTCAATCTCAGCGTGGAAAACTGAAATAGATTGTCGATGTGTATCTGTGCGTCTATCTGCTTCGGTGGAATATCTGCACTAAGTGTGTGTCGGTGACTACTAGGCTGCACTATAAGTGCTTAGGCATGTACATTCTGTACACATACAGTATGTGGGCACTCGAAACACGCCTGCAAACTCCCAACATGCATGTGCGCCCGACCGTGCACCACTGCACGTGCACACACCCCGTGCCTTAAATGTGTACAATGTTTTTTTTTTTGTGGATCAAATTATAGACTCGACATAAGTGGAGAGGGAAGGGGGGGGAAGAAATAACTCAAGCGCTGAAGTGAGTGGGGAGAGGAGGGGCAGATGACTGGCCTATTCATTGGCTGATAAGGAGCGATAGGGAGGTTAATAAGCTACGCACCCAGGTCATCGGCGGCTTTTCAGCGGCGCCGAGCGGAGGAGAATGGAGGAGGAGGAGGTGGTGAGATGATGAGAGGAGGTGCAGGGGGGGGGGGACCTTTCTTCCAGAAAGGTCCCTCTAAGTTCTCCCCATCAGCGTGTTTTAACCCATTCTGACCTGAGATCAGATTCATACGAGGTTTCCGCCGGACACACACTGGTCTGATGAACCCATTCTGACCTGAGATCAGATTCTAAAAATGTCAGTCGCTCTTCGATTTTTCAAAAATAGCAGACCTACAAGCTCGTATCGCGCCACTCGGTGGCGCGATATGAGCTTGTAGATCTGCTATTTTTCAATAGCTAAAGCATAACATGATGCTGACACCAAAATGGGTGCCCGTTCAGAATGGGTTAAACGAGGCGGTGCAACTTTGAGGTCGGTGCGCAGGTGAGCATGCGTGCTCTGCCATGATTGATATTTGATAGTGTGTGTGTGTGTGTGTGTGTGTGTGCGAGCGTGCACAATACGCTGGTACATTTTTAGGCTTATGCCCTTAAACGTCCTTGAGCTACATTTCTCCTCTTTACACATTTGAACTACATATTATATTCAAAATACATATTTGAATAGATCTATACTAGTGTGCTGTGATGTTTAGCCATATTTTATAATTGTTTAAAGTCACCCTACTTTGTATAATTCCTCCTCTTCTTCAGTCTTCAGTTCCACATTTGTATTTCCGCTTTGTTTGCAATGTCCACCATTGTTGATTTTCCAAGCTGGCATGGAATGGAAACAAGCCTGGTTTTATCTAGCATCAGTATTATAGTGACTCAAATATAAAATAATCTGCATATCAGCGCCCCCACCACCTCAGGACATTGTGTTACTGCAGCTAAAACTGCTTTCAAAGTCCAGAAATAAATGACAAGGACTGGTTATATCAGACTGGTGATTGAGGCTCAAACCATTAGAAATAACTTTGAGGGACATAGACAATATGATATTAAATGTTAAAAGCAGTTTTAAAATGCATGTTTGCGCTTTAATTACACTGTCACTGCGGAACATGTGTGCGACGTGTGTGCATTTTGTGCACTACTCCAAAGTCAAAGTACGATTTGTCACACGTTACCGCAGTGACATTTGTTCTCCGCATTTGACCCATCTCTTGGAGCGGTGAGCTGCAGCCGCGCATCGGGAATCATTTCTGATTAGTTGATTTGACCCCCCCCAATCCAACCCATTGATGCTGAGTGCCAAGCAGCTCATATGAGTGAAGATCACCCTCACTGGCCAATGTTTTGTCGGCCAAACCGGATGCACTGCGGTGGATTCAACCTGCAGTGAGTGGACAGATACTTTAGCCCTATACACCACATGAGCATCCACCCCGGTTCTGCACATTTGGATCAATACAAGTTTCCCTCATAAGATTAAGCTTTCAGTCAGACGGCGTTCGTCAGGGCAAAGAAACGGTCCATTACTAGTACTACTCTCTGACGGCATGTAACCTGAGGCAAGCAGTCGAGCACCTTCGCCACCTAGAGGAACAAGAAATCACACGTCTAATCAGTCTCTCTCTGTGTCTCTGTGTCTCTCTCTCTCTCTCTCTCTCTCTCTCTCTCTCACTCTCCTGCATTCCTTTCATCACACTGAAAGTTTCTCCTCTGCTTGTGTGTTATTGAATGTGTCTTGAAGTCTGATTTATATACGATGTTGTACAGTGGTATCGCGTGCTGAAAATATACAATCCACAAGCTCACAAGACCTGATATTGTTGCTTGCACACAACTGCCGTATGACAATGTAGAAACACGTCTCTTTTCGTCGAGCACCACGTGTTGCCAGCCAAGGGCGAGCAAACGAGTTGATAAACGCCCATGTGATAACACATCTGTTATAATAAGGCATGTGGGAATATATCGGCGTGAGGAGAGTCCTCCCTCTATGGATGACGCGAGCCCAGTCCACCTGTACGGCATCACCAAAGCCTCAACGTCACCCTGGAGGTCCAAAGCAACAAGCAGAGAGAGACGAGGGGGTGTGCAGTGTCTTTGTCTCTCCTTACACCCACATGACTCCCCTCATTCTTGGGCTAATAGCGAGACCACCCCCTCCTCCCCACACACACACACACACACACACACACACACACACACACACACACACACACACACATACATACATACA
>NC_139704.1:8815699-8893199 GCF_964188405.1 Protomyctophum parallelum | reverse complement strand
CCAATCAGAGGAAACAATGTTCATCCTGTTCTATTCACCCCCTCTTTCTTTTTCTCTCTCTCCACCCTTCTGTCTTTTCCCGTCTTTAATCTTAACTCCCCGATCCCCGCTGATATCAGACGGCGAGAACGAGGAGAATACATTTTGGCCATGGAGGACGAGAGGTTTGGGTCCAACACCCCCGACACCTCCCCTCCTCTTCATCCCTCCCTCGTTTCCTTTTCTCTTCTCCTCCTCCTTTTTAAATGTCCGATAGACAAATTGGATTAACAGCTATTGGATTAAACAGGGTTGAGCGCTGGGAGAAGAAATGAGACGAACACGCTGTGATCACAGCTTTTCATGTCACTTCTTTCTTTCTGTCTGTCTCTCTTTTGAACCAGGCCCTTTCCCTCCCTCTTCCACGCTCGCTTCCCTTTAACTTCCGTTTTGCTTGCCTCTCGCCTTCGCTGTCTGTCTCACTTATCTCTCTCTCAGTGTAAAATAAGTTAAGTTAAGTGCTTAGACAAAAAACATTCTTTCTTCCAGACAGCAGAGTTTAGAGCCTGGTATAGATCCCTGAGGGACTCCAGTAAATGAGGTATAGGTGAATCAAAGATTGACTGGCTAGGTCAGCATCTTTCTGTTAGCAGTCTGATTCTCACCGTGGCCATATAAGAGCTCTGTGAGAGCCAGAGACTGTGTTGATGTTTTTGTTACTTTGTGTATTTTTGCATGGATCTTTATGTATGCGTTTCAGTGTATACATACAGTACAGTGAGTACACACATCCTTGAGCATGGGTCGACAGTGAAATCACTCCAAAGAGTCATTGTGCGTGCGTGTGTGCGTGCGTGTGTGTGTGGGAGGGTAGTAACAACAGTGGTGTAATTACCCCAGGGCCTTTTCATTATTCCTATCTGGGGAGGGAACACTAGCCAAGATGGCTATCTTAATCTTATTTGGCTATAGAGGCTAGCTCTCTGTCCATCTCTCACTCACTCACTCACTCACTCATTGTTTGCACTTTCTCTCTCGCTCTGTCTCTCTCTCTCTCTCTCTCTGCCACCTTATTTTTCTCCCATTCGCTCTCTGTGTCCACCTCCATCTCTCTCCTCTAGTCCTCTCTCTCTCTCATTCCTGTTCTTTCTTTCACTTTTTCGATGTCCCCCTTACGCGCGCACACACACACACACACACACACACACACACACACACACACACACACACACACACACACACACACACACACACACACACCCAACGCACACGCTAACCTGTAATAATAAACTAGCTTTTCCACAAGTGTGTGTGTGTGTGTGTGTGTGTGTGTGTGTGTGTGTGTGTGTGTGTGTGTGCGTGTGTGCGTGTGCGTGTGTGCGTGCATGTGTGCGTGTGCGTGCGCGCTCACTTGCATGTGTGAAACAAGTGAACAGGGAGCTAGGGAATCAGATAGTGTTAGGATGTGTGTATCTGTTGTATCTAGGTTGTGTCAGTGCACATGTGTCTGTGTGTGTGTGTGTGTCGATTGTATCTATGCGTCTGTGTTTCTCACCATGGCGGTACCTCTGATAAGGGAGTAGCACTAACGATGATATTAACCCATTCTGACCGGGCACCCATTTTGGTGTCAGCATCATGTTATGCTTTAGCTATTTAAAAATAGCAGATCTACAAGCTCATATCGCGCCACCGAGTGGCGCGATACGAGCTTGTAGGTCTGCTATTTTTGAAAAATCAAAGAGCGACTGACATTTTTAGAATCTGATCTCAGGTCAGAATGGGTTCATCAGACCAGTGTGTGTCCGGCGGAAACCTCGTATGAATCTGATCTCAGGTCAGAATGGGTTAACAACGATAAGGTTTCTATTCCATATGGAACATCAGTACATCAGACGTACAGATGACGGCATTAGTGCCATTACAATCACAAGTCAATTTTGGCCCCGATTCCATTCTGCTCTGCACCACCCCGATGGCTTCAATGCGTGTTAAGGCAAGCAGCAAGACGACCCAGAATGCTCTCTGCCAAGGCGCTGGATGCTTTGATCCAAGATGGCTCCCCCGAGAGATCCAACATGGTGTCTCAGCCAAGGCTGGAGCCACGGAGCCAATGTCAACAACACCTGCCAGGGATATTTACACCCATGTGTTTTCACAGAACACAGTGTGTTCTGCAGTTGGTTCCTTTGTGTAAATGTTTTCGTTTTTGTGTTTATTGTGACTCTTAACTTTGGCACACATGTTACCCAGAGTGCTTTGCAGTGCCATGAGGACATTCATACAGTATGTTTGGTTTGTGGCATTATGGAATATGGCAAACAAGGTCCTCACCCTTGTTGTTTGCCAGTGCCTTGCTCTGAGCTACGTTGGGATTGGAACCCTCAACCCTGGTGCTGTTGCGGGCCACACCCTACCATTTGAGCCACACAGGGAACGCAACCCCAGTCGTGATACAACCGTTATTCTGCAGAGGACCACTGTTGTCACACATTTTGAGCCATACACGTTCATGTACGGTTTAGAAAACCAAGCACTTTATTGTCAATTCTGTGTATGTCCGTGTTACAATCTTTATATTACAGTACGCCTCATCTGTGTTATATTTACCGCATATGCAGCCGCCACCTTGAACCGGGCAAAAAAAAAAACTAAGTTGCATATCGATGAGGCGCGCTCCAGAGACTCCTGTGTTTTGGATGAAAACAAGCTATATTCAACTGCCAATATCTACAGAACGGAACATGGTGGAAACGCACATTTGTCCCTGATGAAAGTAGAGACAGTTCTTTTGTTTGAGATATTTGGTGCTTATAGTCGTATAACCCATTCTGACCTGAGATCAGATTCATACGAGGTTTCCACTGGACACACACTGGTCTGATTAACCCATTCTGACCTGAGATCAGATTCTAGAAATGTCAGTCGCTCTTCGGGTTTTTCAAAAATAGCAGACCTACAAGCTCGTATCGCGCCACTCGGTGGCGCGATATGAGCTTGTAGATCTGCTATTTTTCAATAGCTAAAGCATAACATGATGCTGACACCAAAATGGGTGCCCGTTCAGAATGGGATAACTAAGTATTCTGTGGGTCTTGAAAGATCACTAAGAATGCTCAAAAACGCTGGCAGTGGCTGCAGACTGTTCTAGAGAAACGAAAAAAGATCAAGTGTTTGATGTACATTTCATTTGAAAGACGAAGGTGACACTGCTAACTGGCTGGATGATGACTGTTGTGACTTGCCGCCTGGTTCGCTGACGGCTGCTGTCGGTCAGTCTTGTCTCGCTGGTGATTGTGTGTGTGTGTGTGTGTGTGTGTGTGTGTGTGTCTGTTGACTGTCTCGTTGGCAGACTGTTGGACTAGCAGCAGGGGATATAGCTTTCTAATCCCCTCTCGTCTCCCAGCCGGCTGCGCTACAATGTCACAGCGGCTTAATATTTGCCATTATTATTTGCTTGTTTTATTTGACTGCGAGTCGGCACAATGACCTGTCAGCATCAGCTTTACCCCCCCCCCCCCCCCTCCCAGTGTCGTCCATTTCAAAGTTGACTACAGTAATCCACGAGCCGCGACTCTGCTAAATCCTACTGCTTTCTCTCTCTCTCTCTCTCTCTCTCTCTCTGTCTTTCCCTCCCTCCCTCTCTTGCTCGATCCCTCCCTCCTAAATGAAATTACATAGGACTGCTGGTTCAGAGCATCACAAATATCCACACAGACACCTGTCCCTGCACCACACATACTACACTACCACACAACATACACACAGTGCACAGTCATCAAACCAGTGGATTGAGAAATGGCGTCCCCAATGTGAATTCAATTCAGTTTCATGAGTTTAGAGTTACTGTGGAGCGGTTATGACAAGGTTAGTGTGTTTTGTGTGCATGCATGCATGCATGCGTGTGTGTCCATGTATATTTATTTGTATATATATATATATAAGTATATATATATATATAAGTATAAGTATAAAAAAAACTACATAAAAGTACTTGAAGAACAAACGTACCTAACAGAATTTAATGAATGCATGAAATCCACGGTAAGGGAGAACTAGCCAGTCACATCACGTACATTTTAGTGTTTTTCTCTCATCAGGGACGCTCTTAATGTTTACCAGCCTCTTGAAGTCCCCCAATTCAAAGAGCAGTTTTAAAGTGTCAACTTAGTTTTAATTCTGTTGTGATGCATGTCAAAGGTAGACGGCTATTACACACTCCTCCTGGGAGAGGGGACGAAAATGAGAGGCAGAGATTATAACATAAGCTCTCCGAGAGCATCTCTCTCACCTCGCCTCTTTTCTCCGATTCATCCCTCCTTTCACGAACCATAATGACTGTCAGGTTAACGACACTCATGTTAAGAACGCTTTTATCTATTTGTTTATTTAACTGTTCTTTTTGTCCGTTTTTGAATAATGTTTCAAGTGCTGCTTGCCTATACCACAACTCCTTGAGTAGAACATGCATAACACCTGTGGATTAGCAGGTGAGAACAGCTCCTGATTGTTAGTCTGGGTATCTGTATAGACATTGACAGTATGTATATGCTGTTCCTGATTATGGCCTGTATTGGTGTCTTAACCCATTCTGACCGGGCACCCATTTTGGTGTCAGCATCACGTTATGCTTTAGCTATTGAAAAATAGCAGATCTACAAGCTCATATCGCGCCACCGAGTGGCGTGATACGAGCTTGTAGGTCTGCTATTTTTGAAAAATCGAAGAGCGACTGACATTTCTAGAATCTGATCTCAGGTCAGAATGGGTTCATCAGACCAGTGTGTGTCCGGCGGAAACCTCGTATGAATCTGATCTCAGGTCAGAATGGGTTAAAACAGAACAGAAGGGGCACCGATGGCCTAGTGGTTAAGGCGCACACCACATATATGCTCTATGGCGTTTGCTGCTTGTCTTTCCCCGTCTCTCTCTCTCACCTGTTTCCTGTCACTCTTCCACTGTACCGTCCAGGCATGCAGTAAAGGCAGAAATGCCCATAAAATATCTTAAAGAATTAAATTAAAGGGAAAGTGTAAATGCAGAGGACAAATTCCAAATAATATGTGCAGAGACAATACCCCAAATGAGTGGGGACTACATCATTTATACTTTTTATGGTTTTTAAGACCCTAAATCCAGGACCTATCTAATGTTCCAATGCTGTTCTAGGATCAGCTCCTCGCCACTACTAATCACTTCTAAATTTATAATGAAAAATTAAATGAAACCGTAGCAACCTGTATCCCCTTCCTCTACAGTACCTCCACAACTGAACATTTTCTGTACAATGAGTGTGATGGTAGATCAGACTGCAGCACCGCAATCACCAACATTTTTACCAATCTGTTATACAGCCGTGCTCACTGTGCTCTGATAGTATTCTTTCTTTTACCCCAAAGCCTTTATTCCAAGTGTAAACATGTCTAGTGAGTGCTGGTGTTCCTATAGGGTTGTATGCTATTGTTTGGCTAGCATTTGAATCTTTCCTTCTGATCCACTGAGTTTGTATAAGTTGAGCTCAACCCATTAACCCAGCTAAAGTACATTACAGCAAGTGTAAAATCTGTAAATAGATTTATTTTTGTTTAGCTCCTCAGACATTGAAGCAGCGCTAGTAATTGTAATTAAAATAATAATAATGTAATGCTTTGGAATGTAATTATTACTATGAGAACCAGATCTTATTTTAATGATGTTTAGGATACAAGAAACACTTTTATGGGGTTTGTATGTGTTTTTTTAAATAGTAGTTCAAAGTGCCTATGATGTCTGGTCTCACTTCCTTCCTGGACTACATGTTGTCTCAGTAAGACAGCCCTCCCCTCTCCACAAGGTGGGGCAGTGCACCAAAGCATTATGGTCATTGTAGGAATTCAGCAATCCAGTCAAACACACAGACTACATCATTATTCTGGCCATAGGGTGCAAATTTCAAATTGCGCTACTTTCATCTACTCCAAATACTATTAACATTGAGTGACTGCCAGACTCTTCCAGCGGTGAAATGTCCCTTTAAGGTACTCAACATGTAAAGTAAACATTGTGAGCATGCAGATGCTGTAAAATGACCAGTGGCCGGGGCCTTGACATTGTTCAGCAAGCATCACACATGCAGGCTTGGGGGTGCTGTTGTTCTGGCGTAGGTAACAACATTTCCCAAGCTTATTTCCCTTCCATTGGAACACTCGATCTTGGCTCGATCATGGCAAGCTCGATCATTGTCCGAGGAGAAACTCTCAGTGGCCTTATGGCGGTGGAGCCACTTTCCATGTGGCAGTGTGTGCGTGCATGCACGCATATGGACTCTATGCATGATGTATAAACTGCATTACACTGAGTGTCAGCCGGTGTTAAGGTGTGTGTGTGTGTGTGTGTGTGTGTTGTATAGTGCCACATTAACTGTCGGCAGGTGTTATATTTTTTGTGACGGCTCAGGTTGAGTGATGTGTGAGGGATATGTGCTGCCCTGACAGTGAGAGAGACTCCAGTCTGTAAAGCAGCTCGACGGTAATCGCTCAGCTAATCCAGGCTCCGCTAGGAGTCGTATTGACATCGGGAATGCACGGTGTGAAGTGTGCGTGTGGCTGTGTGTGTGCGCGTGTGTGTGTGTTTACACAAGCATATGTTGGAACATGTGCCCCTGACTTGCACACACACGGTCTCACACAAACATCTCTTAAACGTCTTTAAGCTCTGTGGGTACAGTAGGAGTATGTTTATCTGCATTTATCCTGTGTGTGCGCGTGCGCTTGCGTGAGTGCCTGCGTGCGTGCGGTTGCACTGTAATGAAATGTATCTGTTCATGTTGGCTTTGTTCCAGAGTATTAACCTGTGTATGAGTTTATGTAAAAGTATACTGTTGGGGACATTAATACCGTCTAAGAACTTAAAGTTGAGATTAAATGAAAATACTTTTTCTTTTTTTAAAGATTTAGTTTTTGGCTTTTCTGCCTTTTATTAATAGTTACAGTGGAGATGGACAGGAAAGAGGGAGTGACACGCAGCAAAGGTCGTCATAAACGTGACTTTTAGCACGCGACACGCTGTCAGGCCAGAGCCTATATGTGGCCTGGACCACTTGGTCCAGTGTACCATACTATTTCAGTAGAAGATGACACACACACACCTACACACACACACACACACACACACACAGTTACTGCAGCCACTGTTTGGAGAGAAGGAGGGGATAAAAGGCTCACATGACCTTGTACAGTATGTGATGATGTCGTTTACTGACATAACCTGGTGTTTGAGTTCTACAGTTATGTTACAAAGTTCATATACTCTATGTTACAACGATTAAGCAGGAGCAACTCAACATGAGAATGGTGTCCTACCAGATGTGTAACCAAATCTCTCTCTCTCTCTCTCTCTCTCTCTCTCTCTCTCTCTCTCTCTCTCTCTCCAGGTAACAATAAGGAGGAAGAAGAGTCGATGATGCAAGAGTGGTTCATGTTGGTTAATAAGAAGAATGCCTTGATCAGACGACAGAACCAACTCTCTCTACTGTAAGTAACTGACTGACACGCTATTACATGCGCACGCACGCACGCACACACACACACACACAATTAAACACTGCTGTCTGTTTGCTTGGTCAGTCTGCTGATAATCTGGGAATCCATTCGGGGGCACAACCTCCTTTTTCGTGCTAAACAGGAACTCCGGTTTGACTCCTCCCCTTTTCAGTCCTCTCCGTCCAGGAGGTGCTCCTCTGTTTTTCCTACTAATAGTAACGTTTAAGGCTGTAGCGCTCACACATTCTGCTGTTAGGATCTGTCTTTAAGGCTGTAGCGCTCACACATTCTGCTGTTAGGATCTGTCTTTAAGGCTGTAGCGCTCACACATTCTGCTGTTAGGATCTGTCTTTAAGGCTGTAGCGCTCACACATTCTGCTGTTAGGATCTGTCTTTAAGGCTGTAGCGCTCACACATTCTGCTGTTAGGATCTGTCTTCAGAGATTAGTCTGCTGATTGTTTGCTGTGTGAAATAACGGAAACGGGGTGGAAAACATGTCTCATTGGAACATCAAAACAAACAAAATAACAAGCTAACAGCAAGCTAAAACACTCCAGATAAGAAAGATCATAAAGAATGAAATAAGATGAACTGAATAATTGAATATAATCTATATGCGACCACCAAGCTTCACCACTCCATCTCTCTCGGTCTCTCCCTCCCTCTCTCTGTCTCTCTTTCTCTGTCGCTCTGTATCCACATTGATTTACATGCAGACTCAATATGAAATCGATACAATTGCAGCGATCATAACTCCATTGCTAGTCTCTTTGTGTGTGGTGAGCCACAACAGGGTGGGATACACACATACACAGACATTACACGTACAAACACACACGCGCACAATAACACACGCTGCTTTTTTCTCCATTTGCGGCTGTTAGGATTTCAAAGGGGACGAGTGAAGGAGAGATTGAAGTATTCATAATCACATTATATGGTGGGAAAAGGGAGGCTTTAAAGTGGCCAATTGACAGAGGGGGCTGATTATTAGGCCTTTCATTTCTGTCTTTGTGGCGGAGAAGGGGAAAAAAGGCTCCTCTGAAGGACAAATTCTATTAGCGGCAGAATTAGCTCATTTTCCAATACGACTGAAAGAGGCAGGAATTGAATTTGTGTGACGATGCCCGACACCCCGCTTCCACACACACACACACACACACACACACACACACACCCGCAGAGACCGTCCACACAAACACAGGTGCACACATCATAATACAGTGTATAGACGTGTATACAGGGCATGCAATTCACTCTCTGGATCACCAGCTAATATGGCTACTATAGACTTTAGCCCATTCTGACCTGAGATCAGATTCTAAAAATGTCTATTACATCCTGACAGTTTCATTATTAACCCATTCTGACCTGAGATCAGATTCTAAAAGTGTCTTCGTTTTTCAAAAATAGCAGACCTACAAGCTCGTATCGCGCCACTCGGTGGCGCGATATGAGCTTGTAGATCTGCTGTTTTTCAATAGCTAAAGCACAACATGATGCCAACACCAAAATGGGTGCCCGGTCAGAATGGATTAGAGTACCAACTGCTCAGGGTTGATGCTAGCTCGAATGGTTTTTCTGGAAATAAATCAGATTGTGAAAGTCACTGCATTGATGTATCAATGTTTTACCATATTCATTAGTTAAACAAAACAATGCCTTAACCGCATTTATCCTGGCGTCCCAATTTGCATCACAATTCTTCACTTTTTCCACAACATTTTTTTTTTTTTAAATAGCAGGTCCACAAGCTTACAACACATTGCGTCCAGACAAGGTGTGTGTGTGTGTGTGTGTGTGTGTGTGTGTGTGTGTGTGTGTGTGTGTGTGTGTGTGTGTGTGTGTGTGTGTGTGTGTGTGTGTGTGTGTGTGTGTGTGTGTGCGCGCGCGCGCGCGTACGTGGGTCATGTATGTGCAGCAGTAGATTAATGCGAGGCCAGGGGAAGGTCCTGTCTAGTGGTGGAATCAATGTTTATTGCGGGTTTCTTTAAGTGCTTAATGATTAACCATTAACATATTGATGAACGTTGTTGTTGTTGTTCTCTCCCGCCGCAGGGAGAAAGAACACGATCTGGAGAGACGCTTTGAGCTGCTCAACAGAGAACTGAGAGCTATGCTCGCCATTGAAGGTAAGAACAATAAACACACGCTCAGTTCTGCGTCAGTATCGATCCGGTGTTCATAGGAATTATTAGTTGTATATTCTGTCGGGTCTTTGTGACTCTCACTGATACAACCAAGGACCAATCCACAACCAAAATGGAGAATTGCTAACGTAAACCCAGGTGTCTCTGACTTAGGGTCTCTGTCAATTGTGTGTGTGTGTGCACGTGCGTGCTCTCATATTACTATAGAGGGTATGCGCCTGCATAAATCAGTGGCAAAGTGAGTTTAACGTTGTTTAACATTGTTTAATACAATCAGATAGGACTTTTCTGTTTGGATGTATATGGGCTGTCGAGGCCAGAAAGTAGTTTTTTGCCACTCAGTAGGCGTTCCTGCATAACTTCCTGGTTTGATGATGATGTCACACGCATACCCTCTATACCTGTGAGACCACATCTTGATATATCGTGTATTTTCATTCAGGGTTATAAATAGCACGCAAAAACAAAATTGCCATCCTAAAATGTTGAAGTATAGTGATATACTGTGACTGTGTGCCAAGGTGTGTCTGAAATACGACTCTTTCCTCATCAACTTCAGATATCACATTATGAATGTGTAGATGAGAGCAGGTTTGAGCCAAGAGGAGTTTTGTGTTTGTTTGGGGTGTGTTGAAACTTGAAATAGTCTAGAATATTTCACCCTGTTCTCCCCTCCATATGGTGGAGGGAGGACATATTTTGTCTTTGATAAACAATGCTTATAGCCTCCTGGTGTTGCAACATCATTAGTCCATTATTGTTTTCCTGACACATTGTTACCATCTTGACTTTACCTGCCGTGAACTCATGCTACTAACAACCTATTTTAGTAAACAATGAGCATCCCCCCCCAAACAAAAATTGAAAACAAATAAAACATTACTAACTATAGATAATAATCCATGGTATACATATCATATCAAAAGCAGGAATTGGAAAAACTCTCAAAACTTCAAATAAATGTAACGCTCATCAGAGCATCTATAGTATAGTTTATCTCCAATATGTTTGTTGTTGTTTGTTGTATGTTTGTTTGTTAATTCCTCCATACTAGTCTGACATTGTGTAGCCTTCATTGTTAGCCGGGAGCAGGCTAATTTAAATTCCTAGGCAGCCCTCCTTGACGAGGATTAAGATCGCAGAGCTTTTTTTTTTTTCTTCCTTTTTATTTGAAAGGATCTCAGCGGCCCTGATACTTGATCAATGCTATCTATCTCCTTGCCAGACCTCAATAGTGGATGCCTGATTTGAAATCTAGCCACACCAACACTGAAAGGGGATCAGGGGAAGTGTTAAAAAAAAAAAGAAACCTGTAGTTGTACTATTGAGAGCTTGTTGGCTATACCACGGCTCGGGGAAAACCTGCAGCCATTGTGAGGTATCAAAGTTGTCAGGGGCGCCAGGCAAGTTTAATCCCCTTCGACGCCGGCCTCTTTGGCAAAATGAACCTTTTGGCAATCAATGCTAATTGATTTTGACATTCGACATCGGACCCCCTACACACCCCCATCCACACGCACACATTTAACGCCACACACAGTCACGGTAAAACATTTTCACAATACACGCACGCACATTATAGTGACACACACATACACGGCCATGGTAATTTCACCGGGCAACTGATAAGCTACCTGGTCCATAATAAATCAATTGTAATTAGCTGAGGAGGGCGAACTGGGCCACGCGGGAGGGGAGGTGAGGGGGGGTAAGGGGGGGGGGGGTCAGACATTCCCAGCCAAGCAGGAGAAGACGAGCGGGATCGTTGCAGACAGACAACCAGAGTCTGGGTTGATTGCTCCCGTCTGCTCTTCTATTCATCTGCCTTTTATCGAGTTTTCCCGGTGATTCTAATAGGTTGACTCGCTGAGAATCTTGCAGCGATCGAACTCCGAGATTACAACCATCTCTCACGAGCCGTTGGCCACGCTGGTATTCCTCTGGTGCAGCTTAGCAGGCCTGGCTGAGCCGGCTCATTCCGCGGCAGACGGGTCGGGTGAGAGAGACTGTGGAAATTGCATTGATGGCAAAAATCCAAATGAAAGAGTCCATTTTGTCTCCGGTTTCACAATGTGGTAACAGCATCCGTGTTCACTCAGCCTCGGTTCCACAATGTGGTATAAACAGCATCCCACTTCCACCTGCACCAAGGTGTGTGACGTGTGCTCGCTGTACCCTAGATGTTGTTAATGTCACGCTTTTCTTTGAATTTATTTTTTATAAATTGACCATAACTCTCTCTCTCTCTATCTGGAGTGGGTCGGGACTCGGGACCATTTGTGGGTCGTGGACACATTCTTATAGGTCCCTTTATTTATTTTTTGGTTCCTACATTTTGTTTTTAATTATTACCTTTTCTTTTTTTCTTTTTTTTTTTTTTATCCCACGATTTTGTAACCCAGTTTTCTTTTCACCCAGTGCCAATTATCTAATGTAATCCTGGGCGCTACACTTCCTCTGCCAACCTGGGGGGGCAGCGGACTGACCTCATGCCTCCCTCTATGCATGAGGAGTCCAAGCTGCTTCTTTTCACCTGACAGATGGGAATTTCCCCGGCCGGACGTAGCGCGTGGAAGGGACATGTTATTCTGACCAGTTCCTTTCCCCTCTATCAGGCGCCCCGGCTGGCCAGGGGGAGGTCGTTTTAGAGACCAGGATTACGGCATGTTTTTGTGAGGGTATCTACCCTAGGGGACACGGGGAGAACATGCAAACTCCACACAGAAAGGCCCTATCGCCAACCCCCACCTCAGGTATGGGCACTGATGACACAGAGGAGGGAACACGCCGCCAGTGCCCACAGCGTCCCCAGCGGGAATCGAACCCAGGACCTTCTAGCTGTGACATGTGTCATTTCTCTTTTGGGTCTTGAGCTAAAACGTTTGGGATATATACCATACTCACCATTTTAATACATAGTGCTCCTCCTGGGTGTCTGGTGGGCAAGAATCATGAACTATGTCGAATAACCCACCAGGATTATAGCAAGTGACTTATTTTTGTTTGAAAACGGATCTGGTCGCATCGCCCGGTTCACTCAGAATCTGTACGTCCTTTGATTTCTGCTCACTCACACACACATGCACGCACACGCACATGCGTACATGTGCGTGTGCGTGCATGTGTGTGTGAGTGAGCACACACACACACACCTTTCTTTATCATCCTACATATACTTTCCACAAACTGAGTCACACAAAGCTGCCTTCCAAGGACTTGTGTGACAGAGCTTTCTGAGAAACCATAAATATCCATCCTGCAAAAATTAAATAACTTTAATTCTGCATGTATCACTGCCCTCTCATCTAAAATCTTAATGACTATATTTGGGCAGCATTGTATTGGGCTTTTGTGTATATGTGTATATTATTGTGCCTAAATGTGTAATTCGATTAGACATTTTCTCTTCAAAATATTAAATAACTTCTTAATCGAGGACAATTTTGCCGCCTGACCCAAGCGACTTTTTGAAAATGTATGGCATCTTTGCCCATTGCCTCTCTATATCTCCAATGTTGACTGAGCCTACATAAAAAGCAAATACCAAAGCAAAACTTCTTGTATAGTCAATAATATTCAAATTATCCATGGCCAATAAAACTGGTTTTGAGATGGTTTGAGACCTGGCAGAGAGGCAAGGCAGAGCCTGTCAAATAGATGTTGATGTCATTTATGGGCATGGCCCTACGATAAGCTCCGCCCTTTCCTTGTAGCTGCTTGGTGTAATGCCAGGCTGGAAAATGCCATCTGTATGCCACCGCTCTCATCTCTCTCTAAATGGATCCTCTATGCCCTCTTTATCTGCTTACCAATTCACACCTATACACACACACACACACTTGCACGCACGTGTCTTGGCTGTGTGTGTGCCTATGTGTGTGTGTGTGTGTGCGTGTGCTTGAAAGTGGACACCCTCTCCCCTCGTCTAAAAAGGATTTATTCATAGTTGGGGTCCCTGAGTTTTTCCCTGTTACGGTTTGATATGATAAGCTGTTTTTTTTTATATGTTCAAAATCAATATGTAATCCTATGCAGAAGCTTATCCCCCCCCCCACCCCACCCACCAACAGCACCTCTTCCAACCAGCGCTGCCCACGCTCTCCACCTCCGCCCCCCAGTCTGTAAATCTATCTGGGCTTTGTTATGCGTTGCGGACGGCGGCGCCAGAGACCCTGATTGATTAGGTGCACCGCAGAATCCTATCACACGGGCGCTCTTTGATGATGTCGCTGGCTCCTTTCCCTTTCTGGGGGTTATGTACGTTACGACAAGTTGTCCAGGACTTTTCTCAGGATTCTGTTGGGTTTTGTGGGTGGAATTTACAGCGTACTGTATTTATTATACTATATCGATCTCCGCATACCAGCATATATACAGTACAGGTGTGTGTGTGTGTGTGTGTGTGTGTGTGCGTGTGCAGCTATGCCCAAATATGGAGTGTGTTGTCTAATCTCAATGTGCTGTCATGGCATCAGCCGCAAACCAATCAGCTCCATATATGGGCACAAAAGGGGGCATGCCCACATATGGGCATACACTGATGACATCAACGATCTCCATAAATATGGCCGTAAAAGGACGAGCACTGACGGATACAGAGATCTCCATATGTGGGCATGTTGGTCGGATCGTTGGCGTGACAGGCCAAACTCTAGATGTGAGGGCCTCAGGTCCAATCTCTGGTATAGAACGAAGAACAGTATTGTAATGTGGAAATTGAAGATGGAGCACGTTTGTGGCATAGAGTTCTAATGTATCTAGAGAGTGGGTGAGGAGCGACAGCCCCGCCCAGCCCGCTAATTCGCTATTCATTTCAATGGAAGTTGCTCAGTGGCGTTTTGAAGCAGCCAGAAGACTGACGAAGTCTTCCGGGTATAGTACCCCCTCGAGCGTTGATATGATCGGTTGGCTCCTTATATCTGGTAGTACCCTTCGCACTGTTCTTGTGGTACCTCCACGTCACGTCCTACGTCACAAATTAATTCATGAATTTATCCGCCTGCAGTACCAGTTTTGACCACTGCCGTCGGTGCCTTCAACAGCCGTTTCTGGTGGGGGCTTGGTTTGGGAGTGCAGTATAACTAACATGAGATTAGATGCTGCTTATAGCCATGTGTCTGTATATGGTGGAAACTGTGGCTGCCCTGCTGCATGCAGTTTAGGCTGATTGCTGTTATCTGTCCCTGTTGGTGGGTTTGCAGTACGCCCATGCACCAACGCCACCTCCTCCAACTGCAGACCTTCTAAACAACCCTGCCCATGCCTCCAATCCACACACACACACACACACACACACACACACACACACAATCCGGTGACTCTTATGTCTCTTGATTCTACCTGGCCCTCTGCCAAAAGCAGCTTTAGGGGCCAATCCACAGAAACCAAGACAAGGAGGTTAAAAAAAATCACACCTGTGTGAACCGAGCGTTGCAGGCTGCTCAACAACACCGCTGGCTGGCTGCCAGTGGTATTGCAGGTCTTGTGGCCATACTCCAAACAGACAGACATGCACACGTGGCCAGTCATTGGAGCAGTTAGGCACTGCAAAAGAAAAGAGATTGGGCTGGGCGACTCTAGATGTCGTTCACTGTCACAGGTCTGAAGAACCTCTATGAAATTGTGTATGAAGCATGTGGAAACACTGCAGGTGTGTCTGTCTGTCTGTCTGTCTGTCTGTCCCCCTCCCTCCCTCCCTGTATTTCTCTTTCTCTCTCACTCTCGCTGTTTTGCTTTTGACAAAAAAAGGAGGGCTTTGGACCAGCTTGCGCTCTTGAATAAATTTAGCATGTGAGGGACTGGCGGGGGGGTGGGGGGGGGGGGGGTTCACGGGGATTTGAACCAGCGCATTCTTGTGTGCCTTGTGCAGACTCACATGGTTACCGTTGGCGAGCAAGCACGGCTCGGGACATCTGAATAAGCAGCGTCCACCATGTGAGTTCTAACGTGATCACCCAGGACCTACAGAGACAGGGGAGGAGGAGGAGGAGGGGAGACTTCTCCCTCACTCCCTCCGTCACTCTCTGAGGCGCTCAGTCTTTAACCTCCGCCCCCTCTCTCTCTCTCTTTTTTTCTCCTATTCTCTCTCCTTCCCTGCCTCTCTTTACCTCTGTGTCTCTCTCTCACCCTCTCTATCTCTCTCTCTGTGTCATTTTCTCTCCTCCCCTTTTAAGATTGAGGAGGAGGTGGCTTTAGTGCAAGTGTCCTCTCTCTCAATTCTCTCTCTCTCTCTCTCTCTCCCCCCGGTGTCTGGTTACCCAGCCTGCCCTGCTCTCCAGTCCTCCCCTCTGGTCTCTCATCGGTCCTCTTTATTGTTTACCTTCCTAACGAGGGGGGCGGGACTCGCCTGCACGTGATTGACAGCTACATGCTTAGCCCCCCCTCCCCTCCCGGATCCCCTCATTCCGTCCCTTCAGGACTACTTTGGCCTTTTGCCTCTCTGGTGTGCTAGTATGGAGGGAGGGAGGGAGAGGAGGAGGGTGGGAGAAAAGAGGGGCCTGAGGCAGAGATGGAGTCAGTGAGGTAAAGTGGGGAAAGTTTGGGTGTTTTGTAGTTTAGCAGGAAGTCTTTGTTTTTTTAGGGTTTTTTTCTTCTTCTTTTTTTTACCTTCCCGTGAGGCCAGCGCCCATCCCACCTTGGGATGGGCGGGCCTTGTTAGAGATGAGGATGGTGGGATAGTATAGTGGGAGGTATGGAGCGTGAATCTGAGGCTTCAGATGTCAGTATACGACTCCATATAGCCTCTCTGACACAGCCTTTGGTTCTCACCCTGTCTTTTCGAATACATCAAAAACCCATTCAGACATTTTTGGCATATTTGAAGTATTAGCCCTCGCGCTACAAAGGCTAATGGCGGGAGTACGTCGAAGAGGAGAGTAATTTGGTTCCATGAGAGAGATGGGGGGGGGGGGGGGGGGGGAGAGCAAGAGATCGAGGGAGGGAAAGAACGAGAGAAAGGAGAGGACGGAGCCAAATATTGGAACTGTGCTCATTTCGCTCTGTGGTCGACTTCAAAGGATCCACGGGCCAATGAAGAGAGAGCACAGACCTTTCAGGACAAACACACTGAGCCCAGCGTGACACACACACACACACACACACTCAAACACACACACATTCTATCTGTCACCACACTTGCTCCTACTCACACACGAACACAGCCTGACCACTGCGATTTAACCCAACGAGGGGTGAAATATTTATTTTTAATAAAGCCGCTGTGTATTCTGGGAGTGACATTTTACAACATTCCTTTTCTTCTCAAGTCAATAGGTGGTTAAATATTGATAGAGGACGGGGTGGGGGGTGAAGTTAAACGTTCCCACATAAAATCAAACAAATGTTTGATTTAACTCTGACTGGGACGTGCACGGTGGAGGTGCGGACAATGTTGCCTTTTTATTAGTATAACAGAACATCGAGGGCTAAAACACCTTTAGTCTTCACGCTACATTATTTAACAATATTGTTTACATCCTGTGCATTTTGCTGTGGAGCTATACCTGACGTCACAGGCTCCACCGCTATACTGTACTTTGTCCCTTTCAACCTGTCGTCTCTGTGCTGGGCATGTCATTATAGGCCAACATGGTCAATGTTAGAACATAACAAAAGTAGCGTGAGTCAGCGTGACATGTTGTGAGCTTGTCGATTGGCTAATTTACACACAACACTGCAATGCGATTAAGTATAGGGCATAAGTGATTATAGGCCCAATCAGTGATCCACACGTAAATTGATGGCAGCAGAGACCTGTTTTTAGACTACACTTGATTGACTCAACTCCCCCCTCCCCCGCAAGAACCAACTGATGCATACGTTTTTGTATTACATTTTGGGCCTGCAATTTGTTTGCATTTGTGATGTTTTTAACATGGGAGTAAAACAGCCTTATATTTTTAAGGGGCGCTATAGCCCCTCCCATATTCAGCTGTAGTGGAGATTATTGTCCTAACATCAATTAAATGCTATTGACAATGAATGGAGAATTTACATCATATGTCGCAAAACACAAACATTACGTCATGATGATGTACAATGATAAAAGCGCTCCTCACTTCACACGGGTGTGATTTTTCATTTCCTAAATATCCATCTATAGGTGCGGCCCACCCATCTGACCACCTGCTTTAACTTCTGTATAATATAGTTATAGTTAACATTAATTATTTTAATATTAATATTATCATTAAAATATTAGTATTTTTTTCGATTATTTGGCGGCCCACTTACAATATCCTCAGGGCCCCGGACCACATGGGGCAATCTATGCTATGGGGGGTCCTGGTGTTGGGTTTATCTGGGGCTGATTGGGGTGGTGGGGCAGGCGGATATTTGAGCCCCAGGAGAGTAGGGAGGACCTCCCCCCCCATGGAAATGAGACTGGCTGAGGGGATTTGGACCCGCCCCCCAGGGAACTGAGACTGGCTGAGGGGATTTGGACCTGGGGTCCCATCTGGGCCCTGTGGGTCCCCTTCCCGGAAAGACAGAGGGAGAAGTAAATTACAGAAGTCGGGGGTGTAAAAAGGCTCAACTATTTGTTTGTTTTACTAAGTAGGGTCATGAGAACGCTTCTTTTTAAGGCAGTTCTACATTACTACATCACCTTAAGGGCTGTTCACTCCAAGCACAATAACTATATAGATACTTCATAGATAGATCATTCTAACGCAAGTGGATGGCAGAGCCCACACCACAACTATAACAAAGATAACGCTGAACTAGTTCTAGAGCTTGGATATTGGTATTTATTAAAATTTTCATTTAAAAAAGAAATCACAGTGATTGGTTTGTTTTACTAAGAAGTGCAGTTCTTCAAGTATCAGTTTAAATTAATGTAACCACACGTTTACCAGTGAGTGAGTTATAGCGTTTCTGCATATATAGGCCTACAAAGAATATAATTTTATCGTCCGCTTATTGACTCGCAGGTAGTAAGGTACTAATTATTTCTACTAAAGTAGGCGGGTGCAGTTTATTTTTGAACTGTGTGAAGCTACGCCTAAATAAATCATGACCTTGCACAGTAAAAATCCAGTGTGCATTTTAGAGAATTCTCAGACTTAAATTCTCCCAGAATTAATTACATTTTTCTGTTCAGACATTTTGCTTCTTGATATGCATTGACCTATAATAGCACTATATTATTATACCTGCACTTTTACTACACATCCTTTCAGTATATTTGCTTAAACCAATATCCCAGCATCGTTGCACAGAGAGAGCCTGCAGCTGTAATGAGTGATGGTGTTGACAGATAGCTTCACAATAGTTGTCGTACTGCTCCTG
Source organism: Protomyctophum parallelum (assembly GCF_964188405.1). Taxonomy (NCBI): domain Eukaryota; kingdom Metazoa; phylum Chordata; class Actinopteri; order Myctophiformes; family Myctophidae; genus Protomyctophum; species Protomyctophum parallelum. Next base: position 8,874,261 of record NC_139704.1, on the reverse strand, counting down.
ACAGGGAACTGACTACTTTATCCTTACAATATAGACAAGCTACATCAACATGTCTTGACAGTGTACTAGGCACATTAGGAAGTGAACATGGGACCCAACAGTGGCTGTTAATTCAGTCAGGCTGTATTTTTAACAACTGTCATTGAATGTGTGTCAATATTCATGAAGCATGTGCCCCAACACGTGACAACACGCTCGCTCCGCGTTCTGAGGAGCTGTCAGCCGCTTTGACACATTGAGATCATCAGGAGGATGTCCTCGTCCTCGGGGACTCTCATGTCGCAGTGGAAGAGGCAAAACCTTCAAAAACTTTTATCAACAAGATAAGGGGTCCATCGCAGTTGGGTGTCCATGATGGTGCCATAATTGTGGCCTATATTGCACCATTTTACAAATGTATTTACATTTACAAATGTAGTCATTAAATCTTCCTAAAAGATTTCGGTCCAACTTCAACTAAACCTGACACTGAATTGTTTCACCAGTACAATTTGAGTTCTATTGAGTTGACAATAGAAAAGTACTTCTACAAACAATGGTTGGTTACCTGCCAGAATGGCTGGAGTTAGTTAGGGCACAGACTGAGACATACCAGTCACAGACTGAATCCGACAGAATTTGGGGCGCCCTGGTGGCTCAAGACGTTCTTGTGCGGACCACAGGTCCAGATCCAGTGCAGTATACCTGTGTGGCATACCATCCCTCCTACGGCTCAGTTTCAGATAAAGTTCTCGGGAACCTAATTTGTGCCCTGCTTAGGAGGTGGTACTAACCCTCATTTCTGGAAACTCCGAATGTATACTTTCAACATTGACCAAATTGGTTTTGTGTGGTCTTTGCAGACTGGCAGAAGACGGAGGCTCAGAAGAGACGAGAGCAGCTGCTGCTGGATGAACTGGTCATACTGGTCAACAAACGGGATGCGCTGGTCCGAGATCTGGATGCTCAGGAGAAGCAGTAAGTCTCCATCAGTCCATAGTTCTGTCTCATACAGCATGTCCTTCTGTCAGATTGACAGCACTGGCAGGTTTTGGTTTAATTTTGCGGGGGACTTTTCATGGTTCAGAATGTGGTTTGGAAAAAAAGGACGAAGAAAGGCAGTAAGAAACTGTTTTCTCAGTGCTTCAGAATGTGGTTCAGAATTTATGACAGTAAAATAAAGATATGATACAAATGAACTGGAATAGCAAATAAATCTAACATGCAATGTTTGTTGTATCCAGTATGGGTTTTGTTTCTTGTGATTTAACATGACAAGTTAAACATGAAAAAAATGAAACTGGAACTCACTGAAGATGTCCTGTTAATTATTTTATTTTACTTTTTTTAATCATCGACACAAGCACGGCTTGGCTTCAGGTATTTTGTGGTTCACAGAGACAGAAATAAAATTAAAAAAAAGTCAGTCAGGAATAGGGATATCCCTCAACCCCCCCCCCCCCCCCCCCTCTCTCTCTCCTCGGGTAAGTCCACAGCTAAGCTTCGGAAGGCCTTAGGTTTCCTTGGCGCCCGCAGAAACCATAGACGTAGAAGTGGAGTCAGAGAGAAGAGGAAGGGCACATTGCAGAGCAGGTTGCATTCCAGACCGCAGGTTTATAGGAAGTCCTCCAGCGGCTGCACATGGCAGCCACTCACACCTGTAGGGAGGGACAGGAGCTCTGCTCTGCTCCGCTGCACAGGGGGGCGGGATCTCATCCAGACTGGCAGCCACGTCTGCCAGTGGTGTGCCAGGGCTGGGTGAAAGGTCAGAGCTCGGGGGTCACCACTTGGCATTTGTACCCCCATCCGTAATGCCTGCTTTATACTTGGTTGCGTGCCGTGTCGCGCGCCGGACGTAGCCCGCACAGCTACATGGCTCATACGCTGTGGGCTTTAGATCAGTGGTTCCCCCAAACTTTTTCACATCAAGGACCCCCAAATTGACCCCCATTTTAAAATATATGCCAAGGACCCCCATAAGAGAAGATTTTTACGGCTCTAGCAGTGATTTTCAACCATTTTCATTTCAACGGCCCCTGGTTTGACCTGCATGAATTAGCGGTCCCCCATTTAATGGCATTTCTATCTCTGGGACCCCAATTTATATTGTAAAATCAATGTTAATTTAACTCTGAGAGCGTACAAATGGAACCAAATGGACCCTAACGGGTCTGTTTGTTCCATTTGTACGCTCTTTGAGTTATAGACCCATAAGGGTCCATTTGGTTCCTAACTATCATTTAGCTGGGGACCCCCTGGAACTCCCTCAAGGACCCTTGGGGGTTACCGGCTCGCAACTAAGAATAAAACAGGCTTAACTGTGGCTCTTGATTCCCATTACCTGTGATTCCTCCCTCTCTGTCGCACACGCACACACACACACACACACACACGGCTCTGACCTTTCGACCTTTTGACCTCTGTAGGGCCGAGGAGGAGGACGAGCACCTGGAGAGAACTCTGGAGCAGAACAAAGGCAAGATGGCCAAGAAAGAGGAGAAGTGTGTCCTTCAGTGATTGTCTTATTTACAACAACACAACCACCATAAAGGAATTGTATTATTATTATTATTATTTCATAGTGGTTATCCTAGACATTTCCAATGGCTTATTTTAACCCTAATCCAGTTGTTATTTTTGTTTTGGTCAACCCCCCCCCCCCCCCTATGAGAATGTGCTCTTGGGGCTCATTCAATTCCTTGTACCAACTTTATACTGACTGAAATTGGCCCAGTTTTAAATTACGGTATATATATATATATATGGACATACAGTATGCTATATTTTTATTTGTTCTTTTTTTATTTCATTTTTTTGCTTTACCAAGGAAAAGGTACTTGTATGTAATATAAAAGCTATGTGATATATAAAGTAGCAGATGAGCCTATAGGGGCTCTAAGCAAAGCAAAGCCCCAATGTTGTGATCATGAGCAAATAGGTAAACTCACATGGATGGATGGATGAATGAATGAATGAATGAATGAATGAATGCATGAATGAATATCAACATGAGAAGTTTTATTGGCGAGGAGACGCACTCAGACTTCTCTGTGAATGTTTGAACGAGACTCGACGAGGACAGGAGATGACAATTAGGTCTGAGGTAGCTACAGCAAAAAAAAAAGTTTGTTGCTAGTACCGGGGATTTATTTTTCCTCTTTCCCTTCCCGTTGGACAGATGCTGTTTTACGTTTCAGTTGTACTTTTGAGAGGAATAAAGAATTATTACGATATCAGCCTTTTCAAGCTATACGTTCATTACTTGACTTGTATCTTTTAATTACTTAACTTCAGACGTTTCTACTTGTAAAAAGATATCTTAAAAGGGGAACACAATACAGTTCATGAATCTTAACTTTTCATATTAAGTCTTTTCTGTCTCTCTCTCTCTCTCTCTCTCTTTTGCTTGAAAGCGGTTTACCAAACATTTCAGTGCTGGTTCAGCTTGGGGGGGGGCGGGGGGTAAAGATGATAGTCTGGGTTATTAGCTGTCACGTTGTATATTTTCATCATGAACAAAAACAAATCCATTTCTTTCCTTGGATTTATGCAGTTGAACGCGAAAACGAGAGAGAAATATTATTTATTGCCGTTTGTCCTGAAGAGCTGCTTTGCTTGTATGAACTACCATCACAACCATGTGCATTTCTGCTTGAGAACTTTGTATTTATTGTATACTGAAAGATGAGGAAAACACCGTTTTGCTTTTCATTTTACGTCTCTTTAGTTCCACTTTTGTTTTGTGCAGCTGTCCTTCCGTGTGACCATCTATCAGTTTTATTTATTCCAATGTCATAACCCGAGTCTTCAATAAAGTCCCTATGCTTTCATATTCATATGGATGTCTCTGTGCTGTTTGAATAATAACCAGAGGTATTAATGCGTCTATAGGCCTCTGAAATCCAATAGGCCTGTATATATGGTACAACAAGGAGATTTGATTGAGCACAAAAGGCCATCAATTTTGTATTTTGTGGAGAATGGTGTTGCTTTATTCAATGTCAACTTCACAAGTTCATATCCTCGTGTTTTGGTGTGAAGTGCAGTGTGCAATAGTATTGGATATGCCATTTTCATTATGGATCATTTCATACGCTATACTGAATGTTTATGGAGAATATATGAAAAGAAAAAATATATATATGCCAAGCATTTTATGTTATTTGTCTGTAAATTAGCCATAATTAAATCCCTATCGAACTCTAAGAAGTTATTGTATTCAATCCCCCCCCCCCCCCCAGTGTGACATAGGCTAAGTGCACTATTCGTGCAGCTTTTTAGCAATGCTTATTATTCGCCGCTCTGTTAAATTCCCATGCGGTTTATGCGTGTTTATAAATTAGAAATTTGCGGTCCTTTTTTCCCCCTTTTCTTTCTTTTTTTCCCCCCCTTTCTTTTTTTCTTTTGAGGTCCGCATTGAGCCGTTTCCCTTATGAGGAAGATTAGAGAAATCACTTTGTACGGGAGCAGATGTTTTCCCTCGGTCGTTATACGGGGGGGGGGGGAGGAGTGTGAGAGGAGGGGGGGGGGGGATATGGAGAGCTACCCGGTCACAGTCAGCATCCCCCGATTAAATACGGAAAATAGGTTTTGACAGCGGACGTCCTCCCCGGCTTTTCTGATACTTTCAAATTAATTTGCTGATCGCTTCTCTGCTTGGGATCGACTGTCCATATTACATCCCCCCCCCCCCCCAGGCGCTTTGTTTTAGCTTGTGTTATTAGACGGCCACATATAATCTGGCGAATAAAGCCCGCGCGTAATGGCGCATGCACAACACAAGCCGGCGAAGGACGTTTGTTTGGTATATAGCCTTTAACAAATCACCGGAGTCCGTGTCTCTAAACGCCGTCAGAAGGCTATGATTGTATGATTGTATATAATTGTGCGCCAGGGTGCCTGTACTCTGTGTGCCAGCATCTAAATGTTTTCTAGAAACTGCCAAGAACGAATTATTTCAGGTCTTATCTCCTCGGGACAGATTTTGGTTTTATTTTGACACCCGTTTAACATGCGTATACATTAAGATACATGTATTATTAAATGTTGATTTTTATTTATTTATTGTTTAATACCGACTCTGAAATTAGGTTTTATGTCAGTAGGCTAGTTACGATTTAATGATACAATTTACACGAATCAATGTCAAATTTTCAATAAAGCTATTTATTTCCTGTTATCTGGACTGGTCGTATAACAGCCATTGAGCATAAATGATTGTGTTTCGGAAGGCCTAATTATATCGGCGCTCAATGAAAGCGACAAATCAATTCACATGGTGTGAGTGACGCGTGCAGGGGAGAAACATTAAAAGACTCCAACTTTGATGAATCAAACAAAGCCAACCATTTATAGTTATAAAAAGAAAAACGGGAATAGTTTCTTACCTCGTATAGAGCACATCATGCATCACACAACCAGGTCGCTGTCCGCTCCACCATATTATAAACTGCCCAGGAGAAATCGAGCCTTATATATATAGGCTAGAACAACATGGGCAGAGAAATATATATTTACGCATACATGCAACCCACCTATATATAGGCTATTTGAGAGTGAATAAGACGGGCGGTTAAAGCCGGGCTTTAGTGCTCTCCTGCATGGCGTGTTGCGGAGGATCCTTGAGCCTTAATGGATTATCTCCTCTGAGGAAAGGCTTTGATGTGTCGTGGCCTCACCTCGCAGGTGCTGAGCAGTGGTCGGCACTAGCCCGAATATGTCCTCCTCTCTCCCTGCCTCGTCCAAACGCACCTAAAGCCTTAGACCTACCGCTCGGCTCTCGCTCTCGGGGCTCTTTACAATATCGTATTTAATGCATCGTCGTTTTAATAAGCACCGACAACATCCCGCGAAACCCCCCGCTCCAATCCTACCGGATAAAGGGACAAAACTTTCCTCCTCTCCCCCTCCCTCTCTCTCTCTCCCGGCTTTCCTAATCCCAGGCTTTACCAGATCAGCATTAAGGGAAAATTCGACTGCAATTTGGGATTAGACAAAATAGTCTTATTACAAAAGGTTGGTGCAACTTGATAACTTGATACTTGTTCTGGGTTTATCTCGGGGTCTTAGTCACATCGGAAGCACAGAAAAAAAAGAAAGGAAAACAAGAAATCTAGGGGAATTGGTCGTATACTATGCGTGTCTCCTTCGTGTCATCATATTTGTTGAATTGTCCTTTTGCATAATTTAACAGGGGCTGTATGTGGTTATAGAGGACAGGGGGGTGATGGAATTTCGGCCAGAGCCAGGCCTTCAGTCGGGCCTTCTGTTGCTGTTGAGACTTTTGGTTGTAAGAAGAACCGGGGCCACAACATCTCTCTATACGCCTCCTTTGGCTTTTCAAACTGAACAGCAAAATAACTTTGTTCCTTTTCGTCCCCGGGACCATTGATGGCTTACGGCGGCGTCTAAGTTCTCTCTCTCTGAAAGTGCCTCTTGTCGATGACTTTAAAGTTGTATAGGAGCCAAGAAAAGCCTCTCTCTCCCCCTCTCTCGCTCCCTCTGGCCTTTGATTGGCCACCCCCTCGCATTAACCAAAAATGTAATTTCGTTCCTATAAGGCGGTCAGTCGCTTTGAACATTAGCTCGCTTTCAGCTCCGGGCCTCAATTAGAATGAGTTGATTTTGTGAGATCCACAAAGGAGCCGAGCTAGCATCTCCACGACCCCCTTTTGAGAAGCAGTTAAAGCGACGGTGTGCCCTCCACCACGCTGCCACTGCGTTCTGTTGGCATTCTTCATATGAGCGGGGGAAAGAAAGTGACATTTGTGGAGAGAAGAAGGGGTAAAGGAAACCCACTTCGTTTGATTCAGTGGCCGTGCGGGTTTTCGTTGTGCGTTGAATTAAAATTACATGTCTTGCCTCTATATATCGGCACCGTTTTCCTTGAGACTCTTTTCACATTTCATCCTGGCGAGTCGGAGGTCTATCCCTATTAAACTTTACGTCAACCGTTCTCAAATGTAATTCTAAGTGGGGATTAGACATCATTAATATTCATGAGGCTTGGGGGGATATAGCACAATACACATACACAATAAAAATATAAATTTGTTAAAATATAATATAACCCCCTCCCCCCCTCTATATCTGTAACATTTCTCCTTAAATTTCTCCTGATAAACATTCAAGAAATACCCGCAGGCCTATAATATTAATTATGGAGGATATTTTTTTATGTTGAAATAAATAAAATATAGCTATAAAGGGCAACCTTCCCACGGTTATGCAGCCCGTCTCAACTAAACGGTAACGTAAACTTATTTTTTATTTTGACGACCGGAAGAACGTGATATATATATATATATATATATATATATATATATATATATATATAATATAAAATAAATAACGCGAGAGACTCCTAGAGGACATAACATAGCCTACCATTTGTAGTAATGTATCACGAAAACAAATATGATCAGAATATCATCCTAATTCTGTGCAGTAGCTATAGCTGAGCGTCCTTTGCCTACTGTTGCGGTGTGAATATCCTTCCCATGTTGTTATCAAGGACGTCTCTTGCTTGTGAGCTTCACGTCTCATTAGAAATAATACACTGGGCAGTGTGGCACAAAAATAATCTCCTCTGTATTTTTGGGTACAGCATAATTCCGTGCGTAAAAGTGCCGTGCGTAAAATCTATGTGTCCCTGCATTTACTTTTTCAGTGCCTCATATGCTATAATGTAGGCCTGGACAATCTCGCCCACTTTTCTACTAGGCCCCTGAAATATATTTCCATCTTTTTCCAATCCGTCCGTGGTGGTGCGTGTGTGTGTGTGTGTGTGTGTGTGTGTGTTTTTCTTGGACGGTCTCGGGGGGAGGGGCTTCCCGGCCTGGCTCCGGCGCTCATTGGCCCCGCTCGACGTCCGTCCGCGGCTAGGCGCGCGCCGATTGGCCCGAGTAGGCGGCTCTGCAGGTGTCCTCCGCTCATAGAGAGGGCAGGCTAGTGAGACAGTGATCAATCTCCATCACCTTAACGCAGTGACACACACACAACACACAACGACAAGCACAAGCAAATCAGTTTGATTTATTTGGTTGTAAAAACCCGGAACCATTTCGGCGACCACAACAGAGCGAGGACACCGTGGCACGTGTTGTTGGCTTGAGAGAACTCACTTGAAGCTTTCCGTAATGCTGTTCGCCTTTCTGACTGTTTGTTCTTGAGAGAGTGAGAGAGAGAGTTCCACACTTCCTCTGTTTTGCTGGATACTTTTACAGCCGATCGTCCTGCTGTCAGGCTCTGGGACGGAGGCAACCTTTTGGAGGACAGGAAAGGAGTTGAAAAGGGTGAGCTAAATACTTTGTCACATAGTTTTCCCTCAGAAATGTGCCGTATAGGTAGATCGATGTTTCCGTTCGGAACGGGACTCCCGTAAATAGGACAACAACTCGCATAACCAGTCCAGTTGAAGTGTAATGCGATAGGAGGACTCGCTTTTCACGTAGCCTTTGCGGCAACGCGTTTTACAAAGTGTTTACAAGTTTAGATTATGGGCTTTTTCTAACTATTTAAATACTGACAACTCTGTCGCCGAGGAATTGTTCCTCGAGTATTTAATCAATGTTTTGGGACACGTCAACTGGAATTAAATTGACTTGACTCCGTCGAATATAGATAATTTTCATATTTCCATTCCAATTCATCCGAGCGATTTTTAAAGTGCAATTGGTCATTAAAACGTCTCAACCACTTAGTAGATAATTGGAGAGGCGTGTTTTTTTTCTTTTTTCTTAATTTATTTTGCCGATAAGGACCCTTCTGAAACCCTCTCTCCCCGGAGGTCTAATCTAAATTCTAATTGAGTTCATTTGCACGAAGATCTTGCCTTTTCACATGGCTCTTGCTGGGCTGGAAATGTATGGTGGGAGCCGCTGGAATACACACACACAAAACACACACACACACACACACACACACACACACACACACACACACACACACACACACACACACACACACACACACACACAAAACCTCTGGCTGCGCTCAGCATGGGGGCTAGATAGGATCTCAGCCGAAAAGACATTCCTCTTAAATATTCACTAATTTAATTTACATGTGTTAAACTTAACGAGTTCTATTTGTTAGTTTAGATAATTCACACTGACAAGTAAACGTCTCTGTTTAATTACGATAATCACTGGTGAGCGTTTCTTTTCTCATTCAACTTTGGAAAACACACTAAAGGTCGCTGCATTCAACCTTACATCGCAAGTATAACATTTAAGATAGACGGTTGTTTACAGATGTTATAGTGTTGGTTTTAGATGGCTAATTTATTCCTGATTTTAGTTTTAGTCAAATTAATGTATTATGATATATAGGCTATCGTCCTGTCCAGCAAATCTAGCTAAAATAAGGTGAAATAAATTATTGATATATAGGCTAGACCTATATACATGTCAATATCTATTCACAACGACATTCAGCTCTGCCACAGTTTATTTATTTTTGAACGATTCCTGTATTGAAATGAAGAAAGGTGCAGGCGGACATCATGATCTGCAGGCCGTGCATGGTGAAGGAAGCCAGTGGTTTCACAATAGACGTGCATGTAAAGAATACACAATTCAAAAGTTCTATAGCAAAAATCGATACATTTATATAAATGATAAATCTATTATAGCTTATATGCACAAATAAAAGTAGAAACAACATGGGGAAAAATCTGCCAAACTGTGTTACCGAGTGGCTGCTTTGCAGTAATAATATCTCCCCTTTAACTTTTTTTCTTGAATTATTTGTTGGTATGTAGTAGGTATATAGGCTATACTGTTAAGCCCTGAAAGTTCCTATAGAGAATGTATTGTAATATTTTCAAATACAGATTCAGTTAGTTAAGTTATCTATAGTAGGCTAGCGGCCGATGGTCAATAATAGGCCTATATAGTCACGCTAAAGTATTTTCCCACGAGAGTTAACAAAAGTTATAGTTACCGCTTTTTGTTGCTATAGATTCCAAACGAGGTGATGTGCGTTTGGTTTGGTAGACCTAATATATTATGTCAACAGGTCCACATGGTTACGGATTCCATAGAGAGCATGTTTATATTTGGGGTTTTACTTAACTTTTCGTTTTTCTTTCTCTCTCAGAATAGCCATGCATAGGACATAATTCGCGTTGCACACTTTGGCTGATAGCGATTTTGTTTTGGTTGTACCAAATAGGCGCATTTTATTTTATTATTTGGGCAGTGTGTTTCATTTATTTGTAGGCCCAATTATTAATTATAAATAATGCCAAATATGTTGAGTAAAATTAAACTCATATACGTAGGTCTATGGCCCATCCTTATATTGGACAAATATGTTCTAGCTATTAAAATATTGTTTTAAATTGAGAAACTGAGTTTGTATCGATTAATACATTTTAATAATAAAAAGCTCATTACAATTCCTAACTGCAGCCAATATAATGCGCCTCAAACAATGAACCCCGCCAAAGCTTTGTTAGATGGCGTATACCTGCCCTACGTTTTAGTAGCTTTATAGTTGATCAGAAATAGCACCATAGTTTTTGTTCACATTTTATTTGTTTTAATATTTGCACACATTTCGTATAGAGCATAATTCAACTTAATTAGCCCTCTCTGGTAATTAATGTTTTCCCTCCCCTCGCGCGTTTGGCTGAAAAAACGAAAGCATATATTTAAACTCTTATTCTTATACCCATCTATTTTCCCAAAGACTTTGACCGTTGGTCCCCTCTCCCGGCAAGCTGCAACATCGGGGGAAATCAAACTATTGGCAAGATCTGGGGGGACCGGTGACTGCCTGTAGCATGATGTCATACCTCAAACAGCCCCCCTACGGCATGAACGGCCTGGGGCTGAGCGGCGCTGCCATGGACCTGCTGCACCCGTCGGTGGGATACCCAGGTAGGCTTATCTCCATCTTACCCCCCGGTCCACATGTAGCCCCGGGCAGCGGGACCTCTCCACATGGAAATGGAACCTTTTAGGATAAACCTATCGCCGGGACTTCAGTTTGTGTACCGCTTAACGACATGACTGCATGCCTCTCGGCAATGGTATAGGGCAGGCTATATAACCTATACTACTGTGAAATATTGAGTTTTAAATGTATTCGTGACAATTGGGTTATATGGTGTCAGTTTGGATCCATTTCTCTCAGAGTTAATTAATCGGGATTGCAGTATGTATATACGTATAGGGCAGGCCTATACGGTATAATGTGTTTGATTGTGCAAATTTATATTTGAGAGATTCATTCAGCGAGGTGGTGAGAATTCTGCGCATTTTCTAAAGTGTCACTTTAAAATTAGGCCTATATATGCATGCATATATAGCCAGCCTAAATAGCCTTGTTTTTAAAGGATTATACAATAGTCCCCCTTCATTAAATGTTCTAAAAAATATATCGAGTGAACATAAATATTGACCTCATTGAAATATGTCAACTTTTCTCGCATGTGTTCTTGTAGCGACGCCGAGAAAACAGCGTCGAGAGCGGACCACGTTCACCCGCTCTCAGCTGGACATCCTGGAGAGCCTCTTCGGTAAGACGCGCTATCCGGACATATTTATGCGGGAGGAGGTCGCACTGAAAATCAACCTACCAGAATCCAGGGTGCAGGTAAAAATGTAGTCATCATTATTATGTTTTATTAATTATTACGTTTATACGAAGGTGCGTTTTGTCTTTAGATTAGAGGAGTTGTTGCCAGCGTTGAGACTGGATGCCCCCCCACCCCCCCCCCCCCCCCCCCCCCCACACACACACACACACACACACACACACATACGCACACCGGCACCGGGCCTGCAGCTTCCCGCTTGACTTCAGAAGTTGGATGTTGGCAACTTGGCATTACTCAGCCAATCAAAATCCAGCAGTTATGCCAGTTTACCTGTTGACCTAAAATGTAGGCTACTCTCATTGTGGCGCCAGTGACGTCACGTGCCCTGGCTGGGACAGACATGTATAGTGAAATAGATAATCTTTTTTTTATGAAGAACTCAAAGTATTTCTACATCAGCTCCCATGTCAAATGTTCAATATCTCTTCAAAACTTCTATAATGTTTATTTTATTATTGTATTAAAATAAACACCTGCCCCTATATTGCTTAAATATATTAGGGGCATATATATATCAATACCCTCAGAATCAACTTGGATATGAGATGATGCCAATATTCCCTCTTCTCTCTCATATACTGTAAAACAATAAGTTAGAGGGGAGGGGACAAAGAAAAGCAGATAATCTGATCATGGCACTGATCATGAATACAAATACATTTTTGCTAAACCCATTTGGCAAGGTGGTCGGACTCCTAAAGAATAGAGTGAGGGAAGGACACAGTTTGTTGTTATTTCGTTTAAGGTGTGTGTGTGTGTGTGTGTGTGTGTGTGTGTGTGTGTGTGTGTGTGTGTGTGAAACCAACTCCATTTAGATTTTTTTTGCATTAATCAGTGCTATTGAACACCCTTTGTTTTCGAAAATATTGAATCAATGAAAAGTATATAGTAAAAAGCGCTTCAGACAAAACTTTAACTCCACTGGACTGGACCCTCAAACTGTCATAATAGCAACTAATTCCACCACCTCTCACCCTCTCATTGAAGTAATTGACAATATAAAGTCACAAAATCAACTTTGATGAGGCAGCATTGCTTCATTTTCAAAATATACGGTTTTCTTCATTTTCTGAAAAATGAACATTTTGGAGTTCTAGGTGCGCATGGTTTCTTCCTGACAGCATAGATATATTATTATATAGGCCTATAGTTAAATGTCTGTTGAATCTTTTTTGGTTTTCAGCCAAACCTTGATTCCCTCATAATGTCATAATGTTATTTAATGTTACTTCATAATGTAACCAAACGCTATAGTATATGTAACATGACCCACCCATATGGGAGACGAGACAATGCAGGTTGCCAAGAACTATAGCACACAGCTAGCGCAGCGTAAACAACTCACACTCACTCGCATACTGCAGTTCGACAACCACGCCAAACAAGCACTCCTTCTTGAGAAGGCATTAGGGGGAAAAGCCAAGGCATGCCCTCTCTCACTCACTCACTCACACTCTCTCTTTCTCTCACACTCACACACACGCACGCACAGTCGCACACGCGCACGCACGCACAACTTGAGTTATTCTCAGAATGCATGTGTGAAACAAAACGCTCTACATGATCTCAGGCTCTCGGAGCTCTAAAGTTACCCCTCACTGTGTGAGGAAACCCAATAGCCTGTTATCTTAGCCCTGTCTACCAGGTATGAAATTAGACCCCCTTTGGCTGGTCCAAGCCAAGGGGCCAAGGGTGGAAATGAACCTTGATGGATAATAACCCACAATTTTCTCTTCATAATGTACTCCCAAAGTCCAACACGCACCCCCCCCCTCCCCCCAAATCTCTCTCACATGCGCGTGCACGCACGCGCACGCACACACACACACACACACACACACACACACCTCTCTAACCTGTACCTGGAGGTTTGGAATGCATGATTTGCCAATTATGCACAGCAAAATGCTCAATGTTCATTTAACCCTGTGGAAATGGACGCAAATGGACCTCAGAGATCATTTTGCTGTGTACCGTATATGTCAAAGTTTCTATTGTCTTGATCCTCTTATACGTTCCATGCTATTACGTACTTAACTTTGATTGTGTGTGTGTGTATTTTCTCAGGTGTGGTTTAAGAACCGGAGGGCCAAGTGTCGTCAGCAGCAGCAGAGCGGCAGCAGCACCAAAGCTCGGCCGGCGAAGAAGAAGTCGTCCCCGGCGAGGGAGAGCACGGGCTCGGAGAGCAGCGGACAGTTCACCCCTCCCGCCGTGTCCAGCGCCGGCTCGTCCTCCTCCTCGTCCTCCTCCTCGTCCTCCATCATCAACCACACGGGCCCCTCCGCCCTCGGAGGCAGCACCTCTACCTCCATCAGCACCGTCTCCTCCATCTGGAGCCCCGCCATCTCCCCCGGGGGCAACAACGCGCCCCCGGCGGCCCCGGGGCTCCCGCTCCCCGAGCAGCCGGGCGGGGCGGGGCAGGCGGCCAACGCGTCCTGCATGCAGCGCTCCTCCGTCTCGGGCTCGGCATCGGCCGCCGCCTCCTCCTACCCCATGTCCTACAACCAGACGGCGGCGGGCTACGGCCAGGGCTACCCGGCCCCCTCCGGGTCCTACTTCAGCGGGGTGGACTGTGGCTCGTACCTGGCGCCCATGCACTCCCACCACCACCCGCACCAGCTCAGTCCCATGGCGGCCTCCTCCATGTCGGGGCACCCGCACCACCACATCGGCCAGTCGTCCGCCCCGCACCACCACCACCATCACCACCACCACCCTGCGCACGCGCAGGCGTACGGGGGCTCCGGCCTGGCGTTCAACTCCTCCGACTGCCTGGATTACAAAGAGCAGACTGCCGCTTCCTCTTGGAAGCTCAACTTCAACGCCACAGACTGCTTGGACTACAAAGACCAGGCCTCCTGGAGGTTCCAAGTCTTGTGATTGTTGTTGGGTTTTTTTCCTCGTCTTCTTCTCCCCGCAACTCCAAATTATTTTCTCCAAGTTCCGGTCTCCACTTCCATTTATTTTTCTTGATCAGTGTATTGATTGTTTTTCTTTCTTTCTCTCTTTTAAAGACACGGGGGGGGGGGGGGGGGGACCGGTGAAAAAAAACTTTATGAACCCCTAAAGTAATGAAATGGCTGCAGGAACACTCAACAATTGGACATTTGTCAACTCCCATCTTAAAGAAAAAAAGGAAAACACTAAAAAAGAAAACAATAGACAAGAGAGAAAACCGTCTCCACAGTTCCCTGGGGGAAAGAGAAAGAAAATAATTGTTTGGCAGTGGGCCACTAAGATTTTTATCAAGAATGAAGAATTAGTTTTAACCACTTAAACTCCAGCATCCGTATTGTGGGGAAAGCTTTTTGCTGAAACTATAGTAGATTGACAGGCTCCCAACGTGTGGCGTTGTGAGCTTGTCGATCAGAAGACAGAAAAGACACTAAGTATAGCTCCTGGAGGGACTCCGCTCCACCACGTCATGGGGTTTGAGTGGTTAATATGGACGTCCCCTCCCTCCCTCCCACCACCATGAATGAGTCACAAGATGAAAATGTTGTTTGGACCAAACTCCTCATGACCACCACCATGCGTCTTGACTCTAATATGGACAGGACTTCTTCTGGAAACTGGAAAGGTAGCATTAAACAACTGTTCCACACGCTGCGCTCTTATTATACCTCCAACCTGCAACAACCCCAATCATCGAAAATTGTGTATAGTTTTTATTTCTCGAAAATGTTGTTATTTTTAGGAACAAAAGAGATTTGTTTTAGTCAGCTACGTTCGAGGGGCTGAAATATGTAAATATGTTATTTGGGTCAGTTACAGTGACCGCGTTTAGTTGGTGTTTCTGGATTTGAAAATTGTTTATTAACTTTGAAAGAAAGAAAAGAAAGAAAATGCTGTATGTAAAATCTGTCCAAATATTCCAAAGAGAACGAATTGGCCATGAAGTTCCATTTTATACACATCCTTTTCCTCAAAATAATACTTTTTGACTATTTGAAATGTCATGGGGGAAAGCTTGAATCTAAAATATAGAGGCAAAATATTGGATATCATTCAGGTTTCATTTTCTTCTGATCCTATTTGACAGACTTCCTCACTTGGGCATTGTCACCCTTGATTGGGACATATTTTGACGGCAGCACTTGGCTTAATATTTGGAGTCACGTTTTTGAGGGAATGTGGATTTATAATTCCAAAATGACAGTGAAATGTTGAATGTATCTTTTAAGGCGACCACCCTTACATACATGTTCACCCAATAAAGATCAGTTAACTCATTTCCATAGTTAAAGTCGTTTTTCTATGTTGTGCATGCCCCAATTTGCACATTATGGCAAACTGCATGTCCTTTTAATTTTTTTAGGATTAGGGTTATAGCCTTATAGGCCTAACACAAATGAACCACATAGCATCGGATTCCCTTTTTATTTTTTCATTTGAACTATTTGAACACTTTCTGTTTAAAAGCTTGTTGGAATGTTTAATTAAATTCGTGTATAACGGGGTAAATGCAAATGAGCTCATAATTAACACAAGCTGGTATAAAATGCATGTTCCCGCATTTCCATTTTTAGAGAGCAACCATTTTTTAATCCTCTGTGTCAAACCACTAACATCACTAGGCGCTTTAGGGGGACAAACATGTCTTTTGACTGTGGTGGTTTTTATAAATATAAAAAAGACCCCTAAACATGCTGAAGCCGTGAGCATTTGATCGCAGCGTAATTGAATGCGCAACTGTAATGGCGTGATAATTACAACATGCGCTGTTTTCCCCCCTGCGCTGCACCGAAGAGCTTTATCCAAAATAACCCGGAGGAATTTCACCCGACTCTGATGCGGTAATTACGTAGGTGGGGCCAGGTTAGCGGGTCAAATGGAAAGTAAAGAGAGAGAGAGAGAGAGAGAGAGAGTGTGTGTGTGTGTGTGTGTGTGTGTGTGTGTGTGTGTGTGTGTGTGTGTGTGTGTGTGTGTGTGTGTGTGTGTGTGTGTGTGTGTGTGTGTGTGTCTTGCTCGCAGGCGCACATTATAAGAAGTGGAAAGAAGTCGGCAGAAGGTTGTTTATAGATGAGCATGTTTTAACAGTGAGGGCCTCCTCAGTGTTTCTCGGCAGTGGATTTGACATCTGCGGTAAGAATCAAACATGCACCGTTCCACATTGTGTTAGCTTGAATGTTCTTATATAATGTGTCTTTTCAAATATTCGTAAACCCACGTAATCCACATGCCTTAAAAAACAGCTAGGCCTAATACCTGACCTCACACAGGGCCTCAAATCCTCAAAAGGTAAATATGTTTTGAGACTTCACAGGCTAGTAAATTGGACAGAAATGTAGGCCTAGCACATCGAACTTAAATGTATAGGCCTACTAATGAATATAAAGGGCTAGGTCTTAACGTTTCCCTCCCCCTTTCCCCTTCCATTTTTTAATCACATTGCACGTCGAGTTCATTCAACCGGAGCGTGTTCTTTGTATGTAAATGTCTTTGCAGCTGGATAAATAATCTTGCCAATATAGAGAGCATTAAACATGTTTGCTGGATGTGATGTCGGGTCTGTACACAAACACGCACACACGCGGATTTGTCAAACAAACATTTGCAACCGATCTTTGGAGTATTGTTTAAGGAGTTTCCGAGGCGCCTCATTTCCTCCGTGAAACACCTGCTCACCTAACAGATGAAAAATAGAGAAAGAAGACTATATATGAATCGGCTTGTTCAGCACATTTAAATGGTATGGTGACATTTCAGCATCACACAGACCCAAGTTTGCGATGTTTCAGTCACATGCGGGCTTATATGCAAAAGCAAAACAAACCATGCAGCTAAAAACGTCAGAAAGCGTATAATTGTGTCTGTAGCCTACTCTGTAAGACTGTAACTACAGATTGTCCTTAATCCATATGCGTCAATGCACATTAATTAACTACAAACGCACGTGATAGGCTATAGCGTATAGTGTAAACTTTGGCTGCAGGAAATCTCGCACCTGTGGCTGTTTTAATAAATTCCGTTTCAAATTAAGTAAAACGATATATGTGTATCACATGTGTCTCTTAGCTAGGCCTACTGTTGGCTCTTAACGCATAAATCATTATTATTCAATAGAATAAAGGCCGAGCATTGCGGTGCCAAAAACCATTTAATCTTATTTGAGCACATTAGTCTACAATGTCTCTTGGCTATATCTTGGTTATTGGAGGACTCTTTAAAGGGGTTAAAATGTGGCCAGCTGTGAAGGCATGTGTGCAGGCCTTTGGCAAGTTAAATCAATACAATGGCAACCATTAATAAAGATGAGACAATATCAGATGAACCGAAGGGTAGACCTCTACAAACGATTGGGCGAATTAATTAAATAAATCTATTTCAGAAATATCTGTAATAAATGGACATAGATGTTGCTGGGGCTCTGTCACATGATGTTTCATTATATTTCCCCTTAGAAAGTTATAAACCCCTACATTATTAAGCTATAGCACCATCTTAAAATGGTGTTTTGTCAATGGTGGTTTACCAATAGAGCAGGGGACGTATATAGGCAACTCATGTTGTCCTTTAGCCCGCGAGCCAATATCTCCAGGACTTGATATTGGTGCCGGTGGCTGGACTGGCCTTTCTTTTCTTTTTTTATAAGTCAATTTAGAGTATAAATTGGCGTTAAAAAGGCCAAATTAGCGCAATATCTCAATTTCAATTAACATTAACTGTTTTCACCCCCGTGCCAGCTGCATGCACTCCATGCACTGCAGTCACTCTCATCATGGAGTATATATATTCTAATAAAAGTAGTTTCTCTATTTGTACATAAAAATCCAATTCTCCAAAAGTCCAAATTCTCTCACAGGCCAGATATTATTTCTGGGGGGTAGTTTTGGCCCGCGGGCCACCTGTTGCCTACCCTTGCAATAGAGAGAACTATTCAGGGGCTTAACAGGTTTAGCAGCGGTGCATGCTATATAGACCATACAGCTAGGCTGTTCAACCTTCCCAAAGGTTGAAGGACCAATATCTATTTATTATCTTTTGTAATGCTTCAACCTATTTAATCAATGTTCACATTATAGAAGTGCATGTGAAATGTCAAATGCTTGCTCAAAGAAGCAACACTGAAATCAAAACTCATGACGGCACTGGAAAAGAAAAAGAAAATTGTTACTATAGGCCTACTGAATATTTAGCTGTGTGTAGAGCTTAGAAATCTCTGTGTATTTTCCTTTTTTTAAGGGAGTATCTCCAAAGAACACCCTTAGCTCACACTGACTGAAGTGCATATAGGAGCAAGCACTTCAGTGTGTGTGATTTTCTCCTTCAAGGCCCTAACAGGCCCTTAAATCAACCTTGGAGTCCTACAGTATGTCAGTGAACAAACAACAGAATGGATATCGAGATTAAGTGAATGATGTTTGACAAAATAATGTTCATTGTAAATGTTCATTTGACCAATATGACATGCTGCCTTAACAATGTGCAGATAAAAGGACCTAAGGTTCAGGTGCTGCAGGTAATCAGAAATACATGAGACTGCAGGAATCTTATCTGCTAAAAGTGAGCTCTATATACAGACTGCAAAAACAAAATAATAATAATAATTCTACACACACACACACACACACACACACACACACACACACACACACACACACACACACACACACACACACACACACACACACACACACACACACACACACACACACACACACACACACACACAACCTTTCTTCAACCTGCTCACTGCCTGTTCTCTTCTAGTTCATATCAAAATCACTAGATGACTAGATCAAAATCCTCACTGTTGGCAATTATATTGGCAAATTTGTACATTCTTAATATTGAAAGTAAATTTTATTAATGAAATTATACTTCTTTGAAGAACAAACCTTTTTGTGTCAAGGACTTTGTGTCAATGTAACTGGTAATTAGTTAAATTAAGTAAAACTCAGAACAGTGACAATCGTTCACTTAGAAACATTTTATAACTATCTAACTTGTGGACTTAAGAAGTCACCATTATGCTTTTGGTTGTCTTACATACATACATATAAGCGATTTGCATAAAAATTCTCTTGATGGTTTTCGAGAAAATTGAGTGTGTGTTGTTGTGAACTGCGAACAGGTTTCAAGGCTTTGTACCTCATTCTCGGTGTCCTTCGTATGTGTTTCTTCAGCAACACAATTGATCGTGCTGCGTCGCCTGTCATGAACTGCTAACCTAGCCTCTCCCGCTCAAAAAGTGAATGTGGGATAGGCTATACTACCCAAGTTTAAAAAACCTGTTGACATTTCGTAGACACACTTGTCCAGGCAGTGAACTGGAACCATTCTACCTTTTTAGCATGAGTCTCTGTGGGCACGCGCATTCGTGCGTGCGTGTTTGTGAGAGAGACAGAAACTGGATTGATTCCCTCAGATAGTATGTAGATTTGGTCTGTGAGTCCCAGTAGAGCTTGAGGTGTGTGTGTGTGTGTGTGTGTGTGTGTGTGTGTGTGTGTGATGTTCAGATAGCAGCCTGCATGCTGTGGACTGTTTTCTTGTCTTCCATATCCACAGAGTGCTTAAAAAAAACATGGCTTGTTTTCATTGGCTGTCGACTGTCGCCAGACCTCAGCGTCCCGCTGTCTTCATATAGGCCGGTCCGAGGAGCGAGAGGAGAGACGGGTAGGATTAGATGCACCAGTGGAGGTAAACCTGGGGTCAACTGTACAGCGACATGGGCGTAGTCACGGTTACGCGCTCTGGTTTCACTGCTTTGTCATCCAAGGCTTTGGGTTTTGCTGTTGTATTTTCTTGTTTTGTTTAAGTATAGCCATGCAATAACATCAGTAATTGCGGTGGGTGGCGACAGCGCCTATACAGCTTTAGTTATTAGCAAGGGCTCATATTTTTTGCATGGTGACAAGACATGTTCTGCTCTGTTTTGTGAGTTTGAAATGCACACTCTATAGGGATTTAGTTGTTGTTCCATACAAGCATGCAGATAAACATTTATTTTGAAGTTGGATTTGCCATTTTCAGTGGATTCCGCCTGGTCTACATTCCATGCAACGTGCATTTATGTTGAACATAATATGCACCATACTGTACGTTCTACTTCACTTGTGAAAAGTGAAGTACATCTATGGCATGTTGTCATAGACGTGTTAAGAATGTGCTGCGTAGGACCATTCTACTGTTACACACATTCAAATTAGCTAGGTTAAGCTTGTCATTGAAAGTGTAAACATAACATGCTCAAAACGTCACATCCTTTCTCAAGAATGTACCTGCTACAAATCCACCCGCAAACATTTGGATGCAGGACACCCAAAAAGGTAAGAATGTCACAGGTTTTCTTTGAGGGGGATTTCACAGACGGGTCCAAGCCGCCGTTATAGCCAAGCAGCTTAGTCACCCCTATGACACAAGGCACTAAGTGCATTCATGAAATTCCTTGTGGAGATTGCATAGGTTTAGCCCAAGCCCAGCTCAACCCAACAGAAAACCAGGTCAATACATCAGCTCTCTCCGTCAAGTGCCAAGGTCTAGGACTTGATTTCTGATGAGGTGTTCTGTTTGTGCTGCAATTGCCATGCTTTATTAAAATTAACATTCTGCATTTGCTTTGCAGTGAGGATGGAGAGGAAGATTGACAACAGTTATTTGTTAATGCTGTACTCTATGGGTTCCCAATGTTCTTTCTTGTGTCAGTTCTCATAGCCATCTTTGTCAGTGTGTTCATAAACTGTGGCGTCTTGTCTTAATCTTAAGATTCAGCATCTTAATGTCAGATGCTGAAAAGTAAGTGTTTGAACGATGGCACATATCACTGAACCGAATGGTGTGAGGATAATCATTAGTAGCATCGTGTTGTATGTAGGACATTGGGTGCTAACATCTTCTCAATGTTTAGCATTAGCTATTGGAGTGACAATGTTGTTGTTATATGGTGCCTTCAAATAGGATCATGTTGTAGTGTTCATGGGAAGAGTCCATACAGGAACAACACAGTTGTGTTATATTCACAACTTATGGCGTGAAACATTTCTGATACTGTTGCATTTGAGTTCACGATGCGACATGATACCAATATTTGTAAAAAGAAAAAAAAGGCAGATGACAAGGACGTACATTTTACAGTGAGGAGGCTTGTAAAATAGTTTGTATGGATGAGGACTAGCTAGAAAGACAACCAAAGATTTCAATAATGTAGTTTTATGTCTCTTCTTGCAAGGAAATACTGTTCCAAAAAAAATTGTGGTTAAAGGTAATTCAAGAAAAACGTACATCCAGTGCAAGGACCAGAAACAACACCAAATTGGTTGGAATACTCTTATACATAGCGAGAAAGACTATACTCAAGTCCTCTCTAATTATATTAAACAACGTCAAAATCATCCTCTTTCAATCTGTAAAGTGTTTGTTTCATAAAAATCTACCGTAGACATTTTATGAGCTACTTCCTGTCAAGAAATTCCTTGCAGATGATTTTTCTAAGTGCTGGAGTTTCACTCAACGGCCCATGCGCACCACCTGTTTTGAATGTGCACATAATGCAGGAGGCAGCAGGAGGTCGCTTTACCGATAACGAGCGCTTCCATACTCTGATACTTAGAAAATAATCATCTGCAAGGAATTTCTTGACAGGAAGTAGCTCATAAATTGTCTATGGTGGATTTTTAAGTGGTGCAACCACTTCTACATCCAGCTTACAATGTCCGTGTGCCTGTTTGTTTGTGTGTACCCCTGTGTGAGCACGAGTGGTGTGCGCATGCGTGAAATTGGAACGAGAGAAGTATGTGACATGGCTGCCACCTGCTGGACGCAAACCAATAG
The DNA here is from genome assembly GCF_964188405.1 of Protomyctophum parallelum. NCBI lineage: Eukaryota > Metazoa > Chordata > Actinopteri > Myctophiformes > Myctophidae > Protomyctophum > Protomyctophum parallelum. The sequence goes on along the minus strand of NC_139704.1, from coordinate 8,851,901 downwards.
ACGGGAGTTGCACCACTTGGTTCACATTGGTGTGATTTTTATTAAACAAAAACATTACAGATTGAAAGAGGATAATTCAAGCTTTCCCCACAGCTGCAATGTTGGTGATTTTGACGTTGTTTAATATAATTAGAGAGGACTTTTCTGTTTGGATGAATGGGCTCTCTATTAAGTGTCACCATCCTAGGTATCACCTTGCTGGCAAGATGGCTGCGGTCTGAATATGGAGAATACCCACAATCTGGGCCTTTCCTTTGTTGGGACAAACCATGAACTATCCTGAGGACAGCTTTACTCAGTACATTCACCTACATGACTAGTGAAAGTAAACAAAGAAAACATTTCCCAAACCTTACAGAAATCATTATAATCCACAAGGTACCTAATCATGTTTATTTTGTTTTTATTAGCAACATTTTCTCATTCATAATATATAGTACACAGAATAATACACCCCCCTCCTGACAAGTGGTATGTCCCAATTACCATAACCAGTGCCACCCTATATAATGAGCACTGTGATCAAGTTGTACTCTTTTCAGATCCCCAGACAAGGAAGAGGATCATATAGCAAGTATGTGTGTTTGTTTGCTTGGTAATGCTAATGATACTGTTGAGATGAATAAAGGTGTTTGTTGCAACCAACCAGTTGTATCCAAAGACATATAGGCTTTGGGCCATGTGTATCTCGAGAGGAGGCAAGCTTTCCCCAGATTCCTTGAGCCAATTCACAAAATCTTGGCCACTCGCTCACTCACACTCGTCACAAATTGGTGACCTGCTGAGACAATCACATAATGTCAGTTTAAATGTAAATGGTTGCAGTTTGTTTATTAGCAGAGTTCGACCTGGCAGTATTTAGGCAACGTATTTAAAGACCTCCATGTAAGTTGTGTGAAGGCCACAAGATGGTCACATATTTCGTCAGGTCACCAATTTCACCATAACACCGCCATGCTGGAGGGATGGAGTGTGAGTGAGCAGTGTGGCAGAGATTTTGGGTATTGGAATTTGGCCTTGAGCTTTCCTAGGAAGCAGAGTGGAAGGTGCCTCACAGAAGGGGACGTTCGGTGGGCCAATCAGAGGCAATGTAAACATTTTTTTTCTTCTCATGCCAATAAAGCTCCTTTGGATTGAATTGAAGTTCCAGAAAAGACGCGCTGTGATTGGCCAGTAGTCATTGAGTGGCAGCAACGCAGTGTGCCTTCCTCCTTACAATGCGATACACATGGCTTCAAGGAACTACAGCGGCCAATGAGGCGTCTATTTTGTTTTATATCTATGGTTGTATCTGTTGTTTGTAAAAGGAAATTAATATTAAAATGTATTGAACTGGGTCAAGGTGTAAATACCAACTCTGATTAACTACGTAACTAGTATTGAAGCGAACAGTGTTGCAGTGCTGACCATGTGGGCTGTGACAAAAGGTAATGGAGATCTCTAACAAAAGGTGGTGAATATATTGTAATAGTAATAGATGGGAATGGTGAATATGCTGCAGCATTAAATGAGTAGTATAAGAATGCATAATGGTAAACAGAAAATACCGGAAAACAAAACATCATTGAACATGTGAGGCTTAAAATATGTAAGTGGGGATGGCGGCCTCTGTCTTAATACAAGGCTGCTGGCCTCCATTGTCGAAACCACAAACTGACAAGGTTGAATCAATTTGAGGCCTTGGAGCACAAAGGGCATATAGTGACATATTGGAAAAACAGACAAAGGTCTCTATGAGCTCTATCAGATGGTAGAAGAATATGGTCATTGTCCCTTTCTAAAAACAAAGACATTGATGGTATCATGGTGCAGTATCATGTCAGTATGACCACACTGTATACATGTTTAAATAGATTGTTTTTAATTAAATAATTACAATCATTGCAAAGTTTGTTTTTGCTCTCCCGATATTTGTTTATTGAAGGGTGTTGCTTCTTGATCTATGTATCTATGCACGGCCATACAGGTTGGACTGGTGAAAACAATGCAATGGGATCCTCCTTTCCTTCGAGTAGTGATTTGACAATGTCATGTTTTAGACATACTACAGTCTCGCGTAGCCAGACAAGTATTCCACAATCTCTGAATGATATAGTCTGGAAATACACCTCCCCAAATCAAATCAAAATATCTTTACATTTTATTTTTTTATTTCCATTTCTGCAGAATAGCAAGCTATGTTTAGATGATTTCTAAAACTATATTAGGATAAATTTGCACGACTGTAAAGACAAAACAGAAGTGGCGAGGGGGCTTTATACTTCCACTGTATCGCATACTCATGATCAGAGCTTCCGTTACTGTATGACGGAAGCATTTGAAAAGTGCGAGAGGCAACAGTCTGGCCACGCGAGACTAGACATACTCATTCAGTTTCACTGAGTTTCATTCGGACATTCCAGGCTTTCCTGCTTTTTGGTCCTGCCAACTCTCCCCTCCACATAACATTGATTAGTTATACGTCATGGGAAGGCATGATGGGGTGGAAAGGTATTTGGGGGGAAAAAGCTCCTATTATCTCATCTGGAAAGGATGCGGTTGACCCTCTTCCCAAGTCCCAACTTGTCTCTCTCTTGTTCCACTCAGGCCTTTCAGCCATTGTAGCGGCTTAAATGAGACTTGTGGGCCCTCAGGCAGCCGTGGTTCCAAGTCTAAATCTGGTGTCAATGGCTCTCCTCCTAAACGGTTTGAACATTTCTTGCTCTTTGTTTTTCAGTTTCTTCTGTTCCGAGACAGGCAATAGGAAAGCTGAGAGGGAGACCGTGTGAAGGAGAGACGCCTCCTTCAGTACTGACCCCCATGACACCCATAGACACGCGCTCTGGAGGTGAGCATCCCTACTAATACATTAGTAATGTATTAACATAACAGGTTCTACACGGTTTAATTAAACAAAAGTTATTTGTATAATAACTAGAAGCTCGACACGCCTGTGGCCAGTGTCACGTCTAACACCACACATTTGTGTCGCGGCGCGATCCGAGCAAGACAGACACACACTTTATCTGTGCCCACTGACCATGTGTTTTCCACGCTGTGCCGGTTTGTTTTGTTTTTCTGCGTGAATGCCGCGTGTCCGCCGTCCGTGTATATTCTCGGGCCATCGCATCACGGAAAGGGGGAAACCATGGAGCTGGGTTTTAAAATGCACAGGAAAGAGATGTGCGCGTGCTTTCCTTTGGATTCAGTTTCTCATATACTGATGACATCAGGGATCTCCATATATGGGCACGAAAGGGACACAGACAGACGGGTACAACGGGTGCTCTGACAAAGCCCCCCAACACTATGACACAAGACACATCGGCAGTGAGACGTAGATGTGAGGGCCGCATAGAGGCCCGAACCTCTAGTCTTTCAAACGTTGTGTCTTCATACCTCCGATCCACCGTCCCTCCTCGCATTTGTGCCTCTGACATCATCAATATGACCTCATTAACATGGCAACATCAACATGATGTCAGAGATCCACAGGGAAGCAATGCTGTTTTATTACTCAACGTCATCAGGCTTTCTGCAGTAGCTGTGGAATAGCCTGTTTTTGAGCGGCGCTATAGCCCAATGTATGGCTTTTGAAGATTACGTCATTTGCCAGCCAAGTCTATGGACTTTGAGGATATTACAACGTTTGTTTAGAGAACTTTAGAGAGCACTTTAGAGCCAGCCATGTCTATATGGACGTGGCTGGCTCTTATGATGTAAATTGTTTGCCATACAAGTCTATGGACCTTAATGTTTGTGTAGGGCACTAAATGATGACGTAAGACGTCATGTGGCCGATATAACCCATTCTGGGCACCCATTTTCGTGTTGGCATCATGTTGTGCTTTAGCTATTGAAAAATAGCAGATCTACAAGCTCATATCGCGCCACCGAGTGGCGCGATACGAGCTTGTAGGTCTGCTATTTTTGAAAAATCTAAAAAAACGACTGACATTTTTAGAATCTGATCTCAGGTCAGAATGGGTTCATCAGACCAGTGTGTGTCCAGTGGAAACCTCGTATGAATCTGATCTCAGGTCAGAATGGGATAAATACTGTGGGCACCCCTCACTTCACACAGTCAGTGCACAGATCTGGTCTACTGTGTCCGGTAATTTGCACACACACAGTCACACACAGTTTCTGTATCTGCACTAGACCGGATATGCAAATTACAACGCAAATTAGCCCCGTCTTGTTTTCGGAAATTGAGAATAAACTCATTTCTGTATGATGCCTATAATGGTCCCGTGGTCATATTGGTTTCAAATGTGTTAACCCATTCTGACCTGAGATCAGATTCATACGAGGTTTCCGCCGGACACACACTGGTCCTGATGAACCCATTCTGACCTGAGATCAGATTCTAAAAATGTCAGTCGCTCTTCAATTTTTCAAAAATAGCAGACCTACAAGCTCGTATCGCGCCACTCGGTGGCGCGATATGAGCTTGTAGATCTGCTATTTTTAAATAGCTAAAGCATAACATGATGCTGACACCAAAATGGGTGCCCGTTCAGAATGTGTTAAGGGCTGTAGTGGAACGAACCAATCAAACCTCTGAAATATGCATGGCGGACAGAATTAGTCAAATTTAAAGGCATCATTAGATGTTATGAGTTTGAGCATCTGCACCCCCAGGCCCAGTCATTCCACAGAGGAAAGGCAGGTAACCTGGATAATAGCAAGTTGCTGGAGGCTCAACTCATTTTCAAGTGTTAACAAGGTCGTTTCAAAGCCACGACATGCTCCACCGTATGTTAATGTTCACTAATAAGCTCTATATCTCCGAGTCATCTCGGATGGATTGGAGCATAACGCAGCATTTTATGCTAAAAAGCTGCAGGCCACATTGTAAAATGGAGCATAACTATTTATGTAAGAAGAAAAAAGCAGAATAAATTGCTTAAGGTGAACTGATGGCGTCTATGGTCTTCATCTTTTTTGCAGCACTTTGTTCGCTGCACAATGAATAAAGAGGTTTAAGCGTTTGCCTTGTCAAAAAACCTACTGTGTAGGGCCATCAAGCAGGATGTGTTGGAAGTCCTGCTCGGCTGTTAAGCGATTTTGCAGCTTTTTATTCAAGCTGTCAAGTCAAACAATTAGGAGATAATGCGGCCTTGGTTTGTGAATTACGAACATGTCAAGAGACTGCACTAAAAGAGCAACGACAGATGCCACTTATCACCCCAGCAGCCCTTGCTGCGTGACTGTATCATCAGAGAGGAAATGTAACATTCTGATGTTTGCATAAGAGAAGTATTAGTAGCAAGTCAGAAATGTAATTCCTTCCATCCTGTCCCTCTCGCAAGGGGGGTTGACACCCCCCCCCCCCCCCCCTCCCTTCATAAAAAACATACAATGATTTTTTTTTGCTCTCCCCCAAAAGCTAACAAAACAAACAGGGTGGGGTGGTGTGTGTGTGTGTGTGGGGGGGGGGGGGGGGGGGTGAGAGCACACAGAAAGAAAAGCATCCTCGCTGATCTTCGTCCATTTCCAACATCGCTTCTTGTATATTTTTTTGGTGGAAATCCTCTTAGAATGCAAAGTAAATAGATTACGATACAGTGGGGGATTAGGGCTCGCGCGGCGCTGTCAGATTAGCTGGTGAACGCGGCGCGTCGACAGCTCTGACACGGCCATGGCTGCTGTTCAGGAAAAGGGGGCTCCGCGCCACGCTTTAAAGTCGCTTGTTGGCTCCCGTTCATGAATAAAACTGCAGCCCATAATCTCGGCCAACACACACACACACACGCGCGCACACACACACACACACACACACACACACACACACACACACACACACACACACACACACACACACACACACACACACAGTGCACACATATGCACACAAAATTACACATTCACAGTTTTAAGCGCATATATAAATAGTAAATACATATACACACTTCACATAAATACATGTGCATGTACTGTATACAAGTATGTATAGTTGTATAGGTACCTTTACACACAGACAGAATTAGCACGATTAATTGATTTAAACCATTATCAATATTTTGTGCGGCAAAAGCCAATGATTTAATTCATATTGTATTAAAACAATACTTTAGCAAGGTAACAGTTACAATATGACACAGTTATACACATTCACAATCATATTAGAACATATAGTACATTAGATAGCCTTTTGGTATAATAAATATACATTTTACACAATGTTCTTATCAATAATGTAAATAGAAAACTCAATAAAGGATATTGCTAGTGTGATTGCAAACAATAATAATTTGTTCCATACTTTAGAAAAATCAAGTTCTATAAAACATGTGTACAAAAATAATTTGTCCAGACAATAGTGAAACTGAAGATTAATTTCAAACCAGTCCAAAATGAACCACTTTGAGTGTCCCGGGGTCTTCCTTCTCCTGTGAGAGAACAATCAGAAATGTCACTTCTTATAATCCTCTGTCTATATGTACTGTCTGTAACTATACTTACAGTATTTAACTTCTGTTATCCAAAGACTGTTTGTTGTGCAAGCATGCTCCACTACTATACTACTACTAGAAGGGCGCTCTCTGTAGAAGGCAAATCTCCGCCAGAAGGCATGCCCTACCTCTCTCTGTCTTCCTATCTGTCTGGGGCATATGCTGATGTTTTGGAGTGTGCGTGTATGAATAGGCATGAGGCAATGAGGGGAAAGGATATAATAAAGGACTGTCATTACATCATTACATCACTATATTACATCAGTATAGTGCAACCAAAGTGATAGGCTTCATAGTTGGACAGTGAACACGGCTATACGGAGACAAATCTTTGGACAGTGAACAGTGAAAAGTAGTTTGGCATGTGATGTCATCTAAGGCCAAACATGACAGTACAGTTATAGCCATATTATTAGACTTTGTATTATTAAGCCCAATACATTGCAATAGTGTGGGAGTATTCTTCTCTATTCTATTTTATTATTGATGTGCACTTGCCCACTAAGCCTCTACTCTGGGTGTGCGAAAGCTTTTCTATACCAAGAGCGTAAAAGTACAGCTGAACTGCAAAAAAACAAAGCTGTAGCAACTCATAATGTAATAACGGCTCATAATGTATTGGCCTAAATGTAATAAAAGCGCATAGTGTATACACCGACGTAGGGTCCAATGGGCCACTGTTAGTAGAGAACCACAGCAAGCTGCCTTTGTTTTAAATGGTCCCCACTCCCCAGAAATTCGGCAAAACCGTTCACGCCTATGCCGGAGTTGCGCAATTCCAATTAATTGGCCGAGTCAATAATTTAATCCACGCTACGTGCCTGGTGTAATAAGCTCAAAATGTAATAAAATCATCGCATAAACGAAGGATTTTTTACTTGCACAATATGATATTTGTGTTACATTAAGAACCTTATGTAGCCTCTCACGATGTAATAACTGTTCATAATGTAATAATGGCTGTTCAGAAAGTGTTATATTGTAATTATCCGTGTCAATATCACTGTTAGTATCATGGTGAGTATCATGGTCAGTATCATGGTTAGCATCATGGTCAGCATCATGGTCAGCATCATGGTCAGCATCATGGTCAGCATCATGTCAGTATCATGGTCAGTATCATGGTCAGCATCATGTCAGTATCATGGTCAGTATCATGGTCAGTATCATGGTCAGTATCATGGTCAGTATCATGGCCAGTATCATGGTCAGTATCATGGTCAGCATCATGGTCAGCATCATGGTCAGCATCATGTCAGTATCATGGTCAGTATCATGGTCAGCATCATGTCAGTATCATGGTCAGTATCATGGTCAGTATCATGGTCAGCATCATGTCAGTATCATGGTCAGCATCATGGTCAGTATCATGGTCAGTATCATGGTCAGTATCATGGTCAGTATCATGGTCAGCATCATGTCAGTATCATGGTCAGCATCATGGTCAGCATCATGTCAGTATCATGGTCAGCATCATGGTCAGCATCATGGTCAGTATCATGGTCAGTATCATGGTCAGCATCATGGTCAGCATCATGGTCAGCATCATGTCAGTATCATGGTCAGCATCATGGTCAGCATCATGGTCAGTATCATGGTCAGCATCATGGTCAGCATCATGGTCAGCATCATGTTCAGTATCATGGTCAGTATCATGGTCAGTATCATGGTCAGTATCATGGCCAGTATCATGGTCAGCATCATGGTCAGTATCATGGTCAGTATCATGGTCAGTATCATGGCCAGTATCATGGTCAGCATCATGGTCAGTATCATGGTCAGTATCATGTCAGTATCATGTCAGTATCATGGTCAGCATCATGGTCAGTATCATGGTCAGTATCATGGTCAGCATCATGGTCAGCATCATGGTCAGCATCATGGTCAGTATCATGGTCAGTATCATGGTCAGCATCATGGTCAGTATCATGGTCAGCATCATGGTCAGCATCATGGTCAGCATCATGTCAGTATCATGGTCAGCACCATGTCAGTATCATGGTCAGTATCATGGTCAGCATCATGGTCAGTATCATGGTCAGTATCATGGTCAGCATCATGGTCAGTATCATGGTCAGCATCATGTCAGTATCATGGTCAGCACCATGTCAGTATCATGGTCAGTATCATGGTCAGTATCATGGTCAGCATCATGGTCAGCATCATGGTCAGCATCATGTCAGTATCATGGTCAGCACCATGTCAGTATCATGGTCAGTATCATGGTCAGCATCATGTCAGTATCATGGTCAGCATCATGGTCAGTATCTGCATGGTCAGTATCATGGTCAGTATCATGTCAGTATCATGGTCAGTATCATGGCCAGTATCATGGTCAGCATCATGGTCAGTATCATGTCAGTATCATGGTCAGTATCATGGCCAGTATCATGTCAGCATCATGGTCAGTATCATGCTCACCCTGATGGTGACCATGATACTGATTATTACAATGTAATGCTTTTCTCAACAATATGAGCCGTTATTTCAATATGAAGTTACTGTTATTGCATTTTGAGCGGCTACATAAAGTTCTTAATGCAACATATTACATTATGAGCTTTTATTACTTTATGAACTGTTATTACGTGTTTGCCAAGACTTCTAAAGTGCGTCTACATCGATGTGTATGTGCGTGCTTCCCTTGGGCTATGTTAGTTTTGGTTCATGCATTGTCAGTACTCTTACCGATGGCTAAAGACTAATATAAGACAGAGTTGGCTGTGCGTGGACCAGGTTATGTTATATCATTTTAAGGTATACTGTTGTAGTCGAGTAACTACGGATTTCAACATTAAGCTTTTCCCTGTAATGTTCCCTGTAAAATAGCTTATCTACAAGCTCAAAACGCGTCACAGCTTATCTTTGTGTGAAAGTATGAAAAAGTAGAATTATTTTACGAAAAAAAACCCCATCAAAAGTGGAGAGAAAGGGTTTCTGACCAACAGTAGGCTGGCAGTAGGCTTTAATATACTAACATATTTCCAACATCTCTACTCGGGTGGAGATCGTTATGCCAAGTTAATATTGTCTACTCCAATGAAAAGGGCAATGACTTACATTTCCATCATCTCTGCCACCGAGGATGTTTTCTGTAAGACAGTGAAACATGAAAAACTGTCAGAACAAGCCTTGATACCTGAACAAGTGGAGTAAACATTAATAAAAAAAAAATCTCACTGTCACAGTCAAATAAAGCACAAAGTGCCAAATTATCTTAAAAAAAAGTAAATTACCCTGAAGAAGGCAACCTGCTTGCCGAAATGTTGGTTTAATAAAGTTTCTAGCATCGTGACTACGAGCTGTGGGGCCTCTTTTCCAAAAAAATAAAATAAATTAACATTTATCTGACCAGGTACGGATTAACCCCCACAAGGACCAATGAAGGTCCCCAGGAGCCCTTTCAGGGCCTCAAACCCAGTACCAGGGTTCAGTTTCCCTGAAGGGAGAGCCAAGGGCCCCTGAGCTGCGGTTCCAATGGCAAATTTGGCACTGTCTCTGACATTGGCTCTAATCTTTCACTGTATAATATGCAAGACAATAGACAACATAGAAAACGGAGTAAGATAGCCTTTAAAGGTAGAGTTTGACAGTTAAAACTTTGGCCTGATGTTTCGTCTAAGTTTGCGCTGCAGGCTAATCTTACACACACACACACACACACACACACACACACACACACACACACACACACACACACACACACACACACACACACACACACACACACACACACACACACACACACACACACACACACACACACAAATATTTCGCATATATATGCCAGAAAAAGTTACAAAACACATTTATTATTATTAGATATTTAATTGAAAATGAAAGCTTTTAGGCATATTCTTTTCAACGCCCAAGCAACGCTGTGGATGTATTGAAACAGGCCTCTAGTCTGTGTGTCACATGTTAACTCCAGAAAGTAATTAGGTTGATTGAGGACATACAGTACAGGCTCAGAAATCTCATTTGTCGCTCCTGGCATTGTCAGTAAGTAAATATTTTGCCAAACAGCCTAGTAATGACTCAGTGATTATATGTTGATCATTTAAATTGAATTGTATTTCTCACGTAAGTACTTGGACCTGCCTGCTTAGTACTGTAGTGTAGACCTGTAGGCTATATATTTTGAAACCTGCTGTAAAGTAAACAGTTACTTAAAACCATGAGAAAACCCCACAGTGCACTTACCCACCTGTATGTCATGAGTACAGTGGTACTTTCTCAAACTTAATTTAGCTAATCAAACATTGCGAAACGATTGAAAACCTTATAGCCATCAAATTGTTTTATGTAACATCCAAAGTGAGAACAGCAAATGTACATGATTTACCCATGTAAGAGAAGATAATTCTTCTTTTGTCTAATTTTTTCTTAGAAAAACCCATCTTCAGTAAAACCCTGCCAAAATCACATGGCCTGTTCCTTGGAGGAGTTGATGCAGAAAGTAGATTGTTAATTTCATTTCCTACATGGACATGGGAATTGAATTCATTTTACTTACTCTTTTTACAGCTTTCTAATCTCAATATATTTGACACATCCCCAGAAGTGATTGAAGAGAGATTTAAGTGTCTCCTGCTTCTGAGCATGCTGTTAATGTACAGAAACCAATCCCTTCACTGTTAAAACAGATGTCAAATGGATATGGAATTAAAGTTCCCCCAGGTGACGTGTCCTACTTAAATGCCCCACATGGCATTCCAGGTCTCTATAACCATCCACTTAAGTTTTAGCGGTCTCCAACGACCTCTCCTTCTGATGCAAGCACAGCGGATCCGAAGAAAGAAAAAAAGTGTTAATTTAATAGGCTAATAGGTTTAATGGGTTATCAATATTAAGGGGTTGGTGTTAATGATAATTCTGTGGCTTAAGGTTGACACTAGACGCAGGGACATTGTTAGACTTTATAGACAGAATGATGGCATGTGTGAACCCGGGTCCTGTTATTGGAAGGAGGCAATGACAATTCAATATTTAACCATGATTTTTTTTTTTATCCTGTGACTTCATCAGACTTGATTAATTATTTTTTCCTTTTTGTTATTCACAGTGCCATTACATTCTAAGGCTCGAGGTTTTTTTAACCTAGTTGCACACTGCTGTCGTACAGTACCAGAATTGGCCTATTTACAAGCACACAACATGTTGCATTGCGACACATTATGAGCTTGTAGATCTGTATAAATCATACTTAATGTTGCAGCAGTTGTGCAACATCACAAAGCTTGATGTGGTGACGACATCCGCATCTGTAGCAGTTTGTACCGAGACACTTGAAAAGAGGTCAGTGATCTATAACGATTTGTCTTGTCTTCACTTGGTATTAAAGAGTAAACATATTTATAGATTGCACTTTATTGATCAATTGTTGAATCATTGAGCAGCTACGGTACTTAAAGGTGACAATGACAAAGAATTACAAGACAATAGGGCCATGGGAGATTGTCCATTCAGTACCTCTAATCAATTTATATACTCACACAGGAAAATAATCAGTGTTAATGTACTGTAGAGAGTTTACAAAATGTTAACCAAATGGAACCTTATGGTCCATTTCATTACATTTGTACACTGTTGGAGGTACAAATGGATAATAAAAAAGGATCAGGTTGCTGCAGCCAGTTTGGGTTGCCTAACCAGGGTTGTGTAAGTTCAGGAAGGAATCTGGAGGAGGATAGCATATGGGGCAACTTTTCACATTTGCGGTGACTCCTGTATGGCCAGAACCCAGAAGAGACAGTGCTTTTGGAGGTGTGGGGTGACTGGGGTCGATAGTATGTTGTACATGATATATGGCATTTTTGTAAGAAATAAGCCCTCGGGCAAACGGTATGGAATATCAAAACCCTGTTTGATATTCATCTTTGGATCTGCATTGTTTAAGAGGCCTGTCAATGTAGGATCCATATATTTGAGGTAGATCTTATACTGTTCATTATTTTGGCCATTTGTTGTCAAATTCTCACCATGTGCGCACACACACACACACACACACACACACACACACACACACACACACACACACACACACACACACACACACACACACACACACACACACACACACACACACCACCAAAAAGCCTGAATAGGTTCTATGCTCACTCAGTAGGTGAAACACGTTGTCATCGTCACGTTCTGAATGCAAACCGTTGTCACTCACGGCGATCTCCCTCGCTCTGAGCCTGTTTTAATATGGTTATGATTGACATTAAAACCCTGCCACCATAACACTGATATTTAAAATGCCGATGCAAATTCTCTTTTCCAATAGCCTACGGTGCGGATTACCGAACGACAGAGCGATTTAGTGCCGAGACAATTGCTAATCGCCTGAAAAATGGAATTATTAAAATAGTAGAGAGCAAGGAGGGGTTTGGATATGTGGAAGGAAAGAGGGAGGCAAAAAAAGGCAGAAGATGTCATGTTTTCCTAATGGGTATTTTCTGTAAATAACTAGCTCGTAATCACAGACATCTGATACTAGGAGCGGAGAGCACTCGGGCTACATTTTGAGTACAAAACAAGACTACATTTTGCCAGAGAATTGTTGTTAAGGGCTCATGACCGTGGCCCTGAAACAGGCATGGTGAGGATTACAAGTGATGTGTTGTAATATGGGCTGCCTCTCCGGCAGCAGGTACTGATGGAAAGTCAATGTGAAATGTGGCAGCTATAGTTAGGAGAGCGTAAGAACGAAAAATAACGAGAGATTTCATAATCGCTCGTCACACACACACACACACACACACACACACACACACACACACACACACACACACACACCTGATTGTCTCCATGGCCAGATGGTATTGGCACCAAGAGTCGCCCGAACATTCTCCCCCTGCATCCTTCTCCAATTGGGTCGTCCAACACCACTGCGAACCAATCGGAAGAGACCTGATTAATATCTTACAGCAACACAGCTTTTGTTTTTCTGTAAAGATCAGAACATCACAATAGAGAACTGAAGTGTCATTAAAGTGATACCACAGCATTCAGACCACAGTGGTAAATTAATAATGTATAATACAGTATGCGGCTTATAGTAAAAAAAATCACACCTGTGTGAAGTGAGGGGCGCTCTTATCATCTTACAGTGATGTAACAAACGGTGACAAAACAAACATTAAATTCTCTTTATTGTCAATTAAATGTCAACTAAAAACAAACATTAAACCTGTATCAAAAATCACACCTGTGCGAAATGAGGGGCGCTCTTGTTGGCCAAGCGCTCCCACCAACATGTGATTGGTTGGCCGATTTGCTCGTTTACATGTGACGTAAGTTTTCCCTTCAATGTCAATGGCGTTAAATGTTTTGATGTTTAATTTACATCAAAGCGAAATTATCAGCTCTTATCATCATACATCGTCATGCATCATCTCATACTGGCCAATCAGAATGCCTGTGATTGGTTGGCTGATTTGCTTGTTTACATATGACGTAAAGTTTCCCTTCAATGGCGTTTAATGTTTTGATGTTTAATTTACGTCATATTTAGCGTGATTCTGACGTCATTTCTCCGTTCATTGTCAATTGCAAATCTTGAGACGTGTGCAGGGGACACGTTTATTTAAATCTGTTTATTAAAAAAATACACCTGTGTGAAGTGAGGGGCACTCTTATCATAGGCGGGGCTAGAACCTCTCAAAAAATGAAATGCTAATTTTACTTATTATTATTGGTCAGCCAATGTTCAGAAAATGGCCTACTGGTTCCACTCCCCTCTAACTGACTGGTGTGTACTGGAATTTAAATCATGCCACTCAATGTCTCTCCCAGTAGCACTCTACTCTAAATTACCCCTATCACCATCTAAATTTAGATTGCCACCATTAAGATTTGGTCACAGTTGCGCTCCCACTTTAAATTTAAGGATGGCTCTATAAATTGTCCCATACTTGGCAATCACCTATTCCCTCCCTCTATGTCAGACTTAGCTTTCAAACAGTGGAAAGATAAAGGTCTTGTCAAATTCTCAGATCTCTATGAGATAAATGTATTCAGTAGTTTTGAGAAAATTTGTACCAAATATGATCTACCCCACAATAATCTTTTCCGATACTTTCAAGATTTTGTTAAAAATCAATTTCCCTCCTACCCTGAGAAACCAGCAAATAAACCATGGGACAACCTCCTAATACTGCATCCTGGGCAAAGGGGCCAAATCTCAGTTACTTACCAATCTCTTATGAGATTAAACATCCTCCCTATGGACAAAAATAGGAATAGATGGGAGACCGAGCTGGGTGAAACATTTCTTGATGAATGGTGGGATGTGGCTATTGATCGAGTCAACAAATCAACATCATGTGCTAGACTAGGCCTCATTCAATTCAAAGTCTTTCATAGACTTCATTACTGCAAATCTAAACTTGCTGCAATATATCCTGGAATTGATGATAAATGTGATAGATGTGCTCTCTCACCAGCTAATCACACACACATGTTCTGGTCTTGCCCGAAGCTGGTACATTATTGGACTAAAATATTTGAGATTTTGTCTGATATATTTGAGGCTCGTTTGGAGCCGTCACCCCATATCGCTATTTTTGGAGTGCCATCAGATTTTGAACTTCTAACCCAGAAACAGTCTAATATGGTAGCATTTGCCACACTGATAGCAAGACGTAGAATATTGTTGGGATGGAAATCCCCAACTTCCCCTTCTATAGCTATGTGGCTTAAGGATATTATGGGATTTTTAAAATTGGAAAAAATAAAGTTTACAATTAGAGGTTCAACAGAAAGGTTCTTTTCTAGCTGGCAACCATTTATTACCTACTTTGAGAATCTGAGAGTACTTCCGACAGACTAATTGAATCAATACTATGTGTGTTTTTTGCATTCTCATAATGATAGAACTGTGTATAGAGGGTGATATATGACAACGTTCCGAACACAATCTTTTCCAACATAACTTGTGACTGACTATTTCTTGAACTCGAATAACCCAACTCATAATTGTATTTATTTTATTTTTTGTTTTTGTTATCTGTGCTTAAATTATTATTTTTGTATCCTGTTTATATCATATGTCTGTATGTATGTTTGTTTTTGTATGTCTGTACTAAATTATGAATGTTATTTTTTATATTGTTTTGATGATGACGATAACTGGGGGGAGGGATGGGGTGAGGGAGAAAAAAAATGGTATGTTCAAACTGTACTACATTGTTGAAACCTATTACCAATAAACATATTATAAAAAAAAAAAAAATGCTACCCCATTTATACTGGAGGAACAGATACCATGAAGAAGGCTTTTTTTGTTGAAAGGTTGGTCTTTTTTACGTTTCTGTCATGGTCTGTCACTCTACAGACCATGTCTCCACATCAGCCACTCCCATTCTCCATTCCCTCTCTCAGCCCTTGTCACACACCTGTTTCCACCCCCTCTTCAGCCCAACAGTGCCATGCCCATTCCACACCTGAGAACACTTCTGCAATCACCCTGCTCCCTATAAGACTGGACTCATTTCACAAACAAACTGTCAGTACATACATCCTTGTTCCTGTGTTCTGCCTTGGACTCCTCGTGTGTTATTTTGGGCTTCTAAGAGGTATTTGTGATTTGTATAGCCTTAAGTTTTTTGGACTTACTGAGTTTGCATTTATTGCTTCTTGACGTTTTGCATTTTTTGGATTTTGGACTGTACTTCTTGCATTCCCTACTTTTTGTTGTTAAACTTATTAGGCTTAATAAATAAGTTAATTTGAAACCTGTTATGCTTTTGTCTCTGCATTTGGGTTCAGTCTTTCCTGCAAACCGTAACAGTTTCAGGACGTCAAACCTATAGTACTGTGCGAACCCTGAGAGGCAAGGGCCCCTGAGGGCCAAGGGCCCCTGGGCCAGGGCCCCACTGGCCCAAGGGTTAATTTGTCCCTGGCTGACTACCTCACTGCAAATCTCAATGTAAAACGGAATCAATACTATAATCTGAGAAAATAAAAGATATTTAAATAAACGATATTTAAAAATTATAATTTATATTAAAAATATAACTTTCTCCAATAGCTTTGCCACTCTGGCTCCTGTTTAGCCGGGATGATAAATAGCCTCCCATTTCCTCACTGGTCTGGAACAAGAGTAAGAGACAAGCAAGCAAGCAAGCAAGAGAGAGAGAGAGAGAAGGGGGGCCAGCAGTTATCAAAAGGAATGTTGGGACGCTTCCCAGATTCCCGTCTCCTCCTCTCTGAGTCGGATTTGGGAACGGCGGTGTCACTGAGATGCTCCCCAAACCACCATTGTGCTTTGCCTCCCTCTCTCTTTCTCTCTCTTTTCCCCTCTCGCTCTGTTTTTCTCATAGAGCCAGATGGGAAAAGAAGAACGCTGGTGCTATAATGCCTTCCCCTCACTGTATCAGGGACTAAGCTTGTCATTGGCTCCACATGAGAAACAATGAAACTTCATCAGGGACCAGATTACAAGAGGGGGTGTGTCAACATAAGAAAATGTTCAAAAAAGGGGGGGAAATTGTGCGTCAGAGAGGCATTTTGTCTCTATTTCTCGTTATCTTTGGGGAAGTGTGTGAATCTGCTTGCTTAGCCAGGGTCTGTAGAGCGAGGTAAAGACCTGTGGAGTGGACTGTGCTAGTAGGAAGACAAACCACCCCTAATCCTTTTACCTCTCTTTCGCCCTCTCTTTGCTTTCCTTTTAATAAGGAGCTCAAATTGAACCAACTCACTGTCCTCTCCCTTTTTGGTTGTTATATGTTGAAATTTGTACTGTATGTCATGCTAAAGAACAGTATATAAAACATCTTTGCCGTCTCATAGTATAGTTTTTCATATTTTGGCAGCGCCATAATATAATTGTGTGCCATATCATGCTATGCCAAAAATACTATACAATTTTTAGATGACAGTATAGTAAGAAGTGTGTGTTGTTGTGTGCATTGACAGCACAGACCCAAGTATATTCTGAAGGTTATTTATCAAACAGACCCACTGGCCTGATAACAAGAGTGCTTGTCATCTTTAAGCACACCTTTGGTGTCATCACAAAGGGCACCTCGCTCTTTCATGCATACTGGATGTATGCATGAACCCGATATACTTTGTTGAGCGGATTCCCAAGGAAAGACTTAGCCTGGAATCCAAACTGATACGCTACATTTGGCTGATTTTGTTTTTTGGTGAAAAAAAGAATGGATTCTAAGCTAGGACACGACATACTGAGCCTATAGTGTTGTTTTTGAGGGGTAAAATGAAGGTCTCCCCCATTCATTAGAAGGACAATATCATGCCTGGGCCGTAGCTCAGCGGTCCAGGCACCTTGGCTGTTAAGACAGCTTTACAGCGTGTTGCGGGTTCGAGCTCCGATCCCGACAAACTTTGCTGTGTGTCCTTTCCTGTCTAATTACTGTCACCTGTCTAATTACTGTCACCTGTCTAATTACTGTCACCTGTCAAATTACTGTCACCTGTCAAATTACTGTCACCTGTCAAATAAAGGCAAAAAAAGCCCCAAGAAATATCACTCACTCCCCAAATATTAAATTAACTGAACAACTCTCTGGGGTGCACACAAATGTACAAGTAGATGTGTAAATAACCCCAGAAGTGTTTTAAAGTGAAATTGGCCCAGAACAGACAGGAGTGGAGATAATTAGTGCTGCCCTACATGCCATAAATAAGTAAGTAGCAAACATCTGCATTAGCCTACTACATTTACAAGACACAATTAGATCAACGTTTGCCTGTTATCTCTCCTATGGTACCACGTCATCAATAGCCTACGCCTACGGCATGGAATTGTGGAAATTAACATCTTATTCAACCACAACAAAATATTTCTGAGAGGATCTGAGAGGCTTGCTAAATGTCATCAAATGGTGGCCTGCTCAGGGAGTGCAAAGTAGACACTCCCTGAGCAGGCTTCAAGCCACTCAGTTAGCCACACCACCTCCACACACACCTGCTGTAAACAGACAGACACAAGCTAAGAAAGAGAGTGAAATAAACAACTTCTAATGTAACTTTACATCTCATGGAAGTTGAGTGCAGTAGTCTGGGTTGTTAGGAAGTGAAAACTGCTCAGTCACAACAAGTGTGTGAACGTGTGTGTGTGTGTGTGTGTGTGCGTGCGCGCGTGCATGTGCATGTGCAATGCATGCGGCCTCGTCAGAGGTAAATACAATCGTGAAAAGGACATACTGTATGAGTGCTTGTATTTTCTTCATTTCATTGTATATTCGAGCCTTGCACCTAGAAGGATTTCTTTCTAACCTGGAGTACTGTGGGTTGTCTGCTTCGGCAGTTTTGCATGGTCATATATACAGTACATTTAGAATAAATATAAGCTATCGGCTATATAATAGGGTGTCACAGAACCAAATCTTTGTATGAAACTTCATTCTTAACTGTTCACCAATGATGGGTTTAACTGAAAGTGATATTGAACCAAGTGCTACAACCTGATTGAATCTAGATTTCTATCCCTCTATTTCTAACTCTGTGTATTTTGTGACAGGATATAATACGCTATATGTACTGTATATTACTACTGTAGGCTGTATATGTTGTAACTGGAAGGATGCAGTATACATGGCTGTGTCTGCTTGTCTGCTGTTGCCAGTGAGTTGTGACAGGGTACAGTGTACAGTACGTGGACCTTGGTCAGCTCACTTACATACTCAAACTCACGTTGTCTCTCTCAACCTGCTCCCCAGGTACACGACCCAGGGTGATGATGACCCCAGACCCACATGCTCAGCTTCTTCTCAGCCCTGAATTTCGCTTTGCTGCACCCTAAGAGCCTGCTCTAAATCCCCGACCACTGCACTACACCAGAATGCTATGTGCAGTACTAAACATCCAAGGCTGAGTGAGAAGATGGCAGTCTGGAGAATGAGACTGGTCGGTGCCATTGATACAAGCGGCCGAAATGAGTTTTCTTCGACGGGTGGCTGGCATCTCCCTTGGAGATAGGGTGAGAAGTTCAGTCACACGAGAGAGACTCGGAGTAGAACCGCTGCTCCTTCGCCTGGAAAGGAGCCAGCTGAGGTGGTTCGGGCATCTGGTTAGGATGCACCTCGGGCGCCTCCCTAGGAATCCCTCAGGAGGTAGTCACTAATGTTGCTCTGGAGAGGGAAGTCTGGAGCACTCTGGTGGAGCTGTAGCCCCTCTCGGAACCCCCTGGGTCAGCTCGATCTATCGTGCCGAACAGAACCATGGGGTCCCTGTTCGTTAATGTGTTTTCGTATGCGAATGATAGAATGCAGACATAAATATCGTCGGAAACGTCGGAAACGTCGTCTCTGCGGCGTTTGAGTAATTCTGGTCGTTTGTGTGATTCTGATTCTGAGAACTCAGTCTCAAAAATGTCAGAAACTTCAGTACCATTGGGTTCTGACTTGTGGGGCTAGTGGAGCTGTTGCCCCCGCGACCCGACTACGGATAAGCGGTTGAAGATGGATGGATGAGTGGATGGTGTCATTGATACTGGGACAAAAGTGCTGGCAAGCTAGCCAGGTGTATGGAGCATGGAGATGACTGGAGACGCTGCTGGAGGGCTCATCATGAACGGGAGAGTCTATGTCTTTATGGGCTCCATGGATCAGGTAGGAACTTTATTTTTTGCTTCTTTGCTGCTGCTGCTGCTGCTGCTGCTGTTTGTGTTGTCTGCTGTGTGTAGTGTGATTCAAGCTGGTGTACTATGACTGTCATTTTGGGACCCAATGACTGGGTGGCAAGGAAACATGTTCAGTAACTGTTTCTGGCTCTGGAATTGAATGCTGATGTGAATCTACAGTTTGTATGTTGTGTTGTATCTGCCGTTGGAGTTATGTGAGTTGTAACAGGGAACAGTATACTGTATGCGAAGGTTTATGTGGCTTTTGATCACTTCAATAATACTATAAGTGAATTTGCGAATTCCTTTTGGTTCGAACGAGAGGTTTTGGGCTTTATAGCGGTCATCAATTCCAAATGTTAATTTTCAATTGAAGAATGATAAAACGGTAGGTTATGTGTGTTGGGGTTGCTGAGGTTTGTGGTGAGTTGTTGTGACAGGGTGGCTGTACTAGATTATGACTGGCATGGTGTCAAAGAATGTCTCTTATGTAGGCCTATGGTCTTTCTCTCTCTCTCTCTGTCTCTCTCTCTCTCTCTCTCTCTCTCTCTCTGTGAATATCAACTGCTTTGCAGTATAATTGTGACTTAATTGTGATTGATCTTTGATTGGGCTCGTTTCTGTTGCCCCTCTGGTGGATTTGCAACAGTTGTGTAACTGGCCTCATTTATTAGTAACTACAATAGTTCATGTGAATTCACGTGACCTTATTGTAAAGTGTAAATGTGTAAAACAGACACGCTCACTCACCGTGAAGTGGAAGTGTCCAGAGATGTATGGTTCTGCTCTGCCTGTCTCCCTATTGGTCCACCTGTATGTCTGTCACATGCCCCGTTCCTGCCTCTGACAGGATCCTCTGGGAGACAGAAACGTATCGCACGCGCGCGCACACACACACACACACACACACACACACACACACACACACACACACACACACACACACACACGCACACGCACACGCACACAAACACCCAGGGTGAGCTAACATGTCTGTTACACCTAAAGGCAACAAGCACTCAATTAGCCATTCACCTGAGAGAGGAATGAGAGAGAGAGACACAGAGAGAGAGAGGGGGGGGGGGGATCAGATGCATGTTGTTACTGTAGGTTTTTATTGTAACACAATCTTTAAATGAAAACCATCTAGGTCCACACAAACATGTTTCAGAAATAATCTTAGTCCATATATTAAATTTTACAGCTGTTTTACAACGTACTTGTGGTCACCCAACGTTGTGCGTTCAAAGAATGTTTCTCTTTCTGTTGTTGTAGTTTGTGGGTTTAGTAAGAGGTAGGCAAACTATAATTATGCAACCTATGGCTAGTTTACAACTTTTCGGGACAGTCCAAATACATTAGCAGTTTTCCAGAGTCCTTCGTCACTTACTGTAGGTAATACAACGTGCACAGACACTGGAATTGTCGCAAATAGCTCATTATATTATAGCTTGCCTCCTGTGCATGTATGGCGATAGTAGCATTCCAAAATACTGAATCTAACTGCACAACAGCTGCTAACATTAACCACATCATCAGCAATGCCTGTAATTGATTATCCATGTTGAATTCACCACTGGTCACATCATAGGGACGTGACGAATGAGGGAAGGACACTGTACACATGACTGATTAGATTAATTTGCAAAGCGGACATGGGCGTCTGCATCATCATTTTCCTGCTCGTCTAGATCATGCAATGCTGGAATTGTCAGGGTCAGGAGCATTTTGAAAATGGTCTTTTATATAGGTTCAAAATGTTTGGAGTAGTGTGTACGTACGCTAGGTGCAAAAGTAGCAAATGTTTGTGTGTGGATTTAGCTTGAGAAAAACAGAGAGACAAAGAGACAGACAAAAAACAAGGAGGATAACCTAGAGTAGTGCTGCAATTAATCGATAAAAAAGTCGAGATCTAAATTCAGACACCTAAGCAATCTCAAACCGGCTCTTACAAACAAATCGCACCATTATGTCAAATATTGAGCGAGGCCGTGTGTTGTGATTTGACGAAACTACAGTGTATTGAGTCAGTGAGGACAGTCAGTGTGACATAGATACATACATACTGTACATATACTGTATATGGTAAACAGACAGACAACATCATTACAATACATTTACACTTACTTCACATCTCCACTAAACACAAGTTTCAGTGCAATAGAGACGACACTGATAGAGCAGCGGTATAGGGAAGCGCTTCTCCAACACACTGGAGCTAACAGGCTTTTTTTCTGAATCAGACGGCCGTTAACAGAGAGAGGGAGAGAATGGAGGTGGAGGAGTGGATCTTAAGATAAGTCTTTCCTCTCTTCCATTGAGAGGCCCTGCAGTCATATCAGCCATTGTGAGGG
Organism: Protomyctophum parallelum; assembly: GCF_964188405.1. Taxonomy (NCBI): domain Eukaryota; kingdom Metazoa; phylum Chordata; class Actinopteri; order Myctophiformes; family Myctophidae; genus Protomyctophum; species Protomyctophum parallelum. The sequence continues at coordinate 8,829,516 of NC_139704.1, read as the reverse complement.
GGAGCCAGGCGGAGAAGGAGAACAGTTGGCTCACTTTGCTCACTCTCTCGCTCCTCTCGGCTAAACGCAGCCGAAAGGAGAAAAGAGAGAAGGGTGATACGGCGAAGGGGAGAGAATATAAGGCCTTCGTTGGCTTGTCGCCCTCTCACAATGTGCTATCTAACCAAATCAACACACTTGTCAGCCAGACAGCTCTGAGCCATTTTCACAAACCACATTACAAAAGCGAAGCATATTGCAAAGCCCAAATGTGTTTCTACATGTGTGTGTGTGTGTGTGTGTGTGTGTGTGTGTGTGTGTGTGTGTGTGTGCGTGTGTGTGCGTGTGTGCGCACGCGCGCGTGCATGGCTGTGCACAATTCATTTGTCTGCTGAGAATCTCTGTTCATCAGCAGTTATACAAAGGATGTGTAAATACCATCTGTGTGGATAAAAATACCATATCTCTAGTCTACACACAGTCTGATTCAAAGCTCATCTGATTTTGGCACACTGGGAAAAGATTAGCATTTTATAGAAGAATCTAATGTCCCTGTGCAAAATAAGTATAGGACAAGAAAAGGCCAGAAAAACAAGACAAAGTGAGTGAAGTAAGGTCACCTCCATGTTGGAGGAGTGAGTCAGGAGTGTCATGGGAGTCTCCTTTCCCTCCCTGAACTTTTCCTCCACCTGGTAATGAGTGACAAGTTGATGGACAGGCATTCTATGACAGCTCTCTGTGTACTGTACATTCATAGCAGTTAAGCTCGCCTAGAGTGATAGTTAATTCCAGTTCAACACGCAGAGGAAAACAACCCTCACAGACACACTAAAAGGGGGGTTTCCTATTTTTACTGACCTGCAGTATTTAAGTTAAGTGTGTGTTTAACAGCATAATTATGCAATGCATAAGTGCGTGGAGACACATTTGCGTGTCATGATGTTTACCCATGCATTTGTGTGTGCTGCTGTAGCCTGAATGGGGAGGATGTGTGTCGCGGCATATGCTTGTTTAGCTTAATGTTAATGTGTGAATCTGATATTTGTACAGGGAAATGCCACAATGGGAAACAGGAAACGTGGGACACCAAGGCACCATAATACAAACATAGCTTTTTTGGTTAATATATAAAGGTCATACTCGTATACTGTACATTCACAACCGATCGATCCCTACCAATATGTCCAATTGTTGTCCATCAGCAATCATTTGACACAGTCACTCTGACTGAAAGCCTATGGCCCTACAGTGTTAAAGTATACATTATGTTATGTGTCTGCTTGAAGTATTTCTTTAATGTTACTAATTTATACTAAACTGTTCCTTGTTTCTACCACCCCATCACTGCTGCCCAAACAATGTGCCAGTACAGCATGTTCATTCTACTTGGTTTGGCACATTGCAATAGCCCTATATAGTAAAGGCTTAGCCTGAGAAGGTATGATAGGTTGCAAAATGAATAATTTAGCTTAGCTTTAATTATTGCTATACTGTACATGAAGTAGTTTACTGTGAAATTGTGCTTTTCCCGTCAGTCGGTCAGTCAGTCACCCACTCACCCCAGGCATGACCATATAATGGTCACATGTGTCATGCCTTGTGACATAACGTGACATCATCAGATGTAATCAATATTAAGCCCATATATGGAGATCCCTGATGTCATCAATATTGGCCGCAGCAACTCTACATCTGACTGCTCTGACATTCCATATGTTGATCCTTTCCCATCCATCCTTCCTCTTCGATGTCTCCCTTTTGACTGATACCTGTCCATTCAAACTCTAGACGGGCCTGCCCCAAAGTTATTAGTGCAGCCACGCCCGGCAGCCGGCGAAAACTAGAGCTCTAGTTCAGGCCCGAAAATGAAGGCCCGGCCCTACCTGGGCCCTCATCAAACCCTGTACACTCAAGACACTTCCCCCGCTGCCACCCTTAGATCTCCATACAGTATATGGAGTTGACCTGTTCTGGCATTCCATATGGTGATCTGACCTCATCAAAACCTGTACACTCAAGACATACGCTCCATATGGCCAGTACAGAATTCATTCCATATGTTGATCTGACCCCCCATGCCAAAGCGCCAGCCCTCGCCCAGCAGTCTGCTGTCACCCAGACGGTGCGTGCATGCGACCTCACCCGCCCTCAGGCGTCTTACTGGTAGTAGTTTTTGATTTTTGTTTAGTTTTTGAGTACACAATAACAGTGTCTCAATGTCTTTCCAATACTGCAACAGTGTGTGTGTGTGTGTGTGTGTGCGTGTGCGTGCGTGCGTGCGTGCGTGTACACATACACATGTAAAGTTAGACACCTGTTCACTGGAGCCCTCGGTTAGATGCTGTCTTCTCATTCTGTATTTATGAAGAAGCCTCTTTGCTCCGTTAATATGCTCTGTCTGCTTGTCTGAGCTTTGACACGGAAACACACACACACACACACACACACACACACACACACACACACACACACACACACACACACACACACACAAAGCCCATCGATTGGTTGGTCGCGACACTGCCTTAATATTCTTCTTCTGTGTGTGTGTGTGTGTTTACAAAATGCACACACTCTGATCAATCAATCTCTCCATTGCCATGCTTGGTTGACAATCGGTTGTGTGTCTGTGAATGAGAGAACTTTACACGGTCTCATTCACTAACTCTCTCTCTCTCTCTCTCTTACTTGCATGTGCACACGCACACACACGCACACACACACACACACGCACACATGCACACATCGATCCAGGCAGCAAGGCAGTGGGGTGAGCCAGACAGGCTTGGCTGGAAGGGCAGTAGCCTCGGACAGGGTAGAGAGGGGAGGTGGGTGGGGGCAGGTATACGGGTAGCTGGGGAGTGCAAACCCCCACACACACACACACACACACACACACACACACACACACACCATCAGGTCTAATTGGCACATTTGAACCATTAACATCTTTTAAGTGCCTCTGAGCTGACCTTACTGAGTTCATTCCCAACAGCAACCCTTCTAATATACTCTTTTCTAAACAAATAAGCCACGGGCCCCTTACTGGGGTGGTGGAGGCGTTCTTGGCATGTCCAAGCAAGGCTACACTTGGTCGGGGAGAAGAAAAAGATAAGCGGAAAATGCAGACGTGTTTCGGCTCTCTTTCTTTCCTTACTTTCATTCCACTCTGTCTTTCCTTCACTCTCTGTCTTCCACTCTCTCCATCTCTGTCCAAGGATAGGAAGTGCTGCAGGTTACAGGGGGAAATCTTCCAGGACGTAATTAAGGGGCTTAAGAGGAGGAAAGGGTATGGACATGTGTGTGCTTGCGTGCACGTGTCCATTTGCATGTGTGCGCTGTGCATGGCTTTAAAAACATATATGTGAGTGAGTGCAACAGTCCTCACTGTTACACAAAGTAGATTTCATGTGCACAGGCAGCACTCAGACACTGCCTCAGGTTTTGACCTTACGCTGTGACGTATGTGTCTGTCTGCAGACACACAGGTGTACACAGGGAAACAATTATGCAGTATAAATATGTATACTAACACAAATGCTCATCCATAAACAAATACCCACAGTACAAACTAACACTGATGAACACACACACACACACACACACACACGCGCGCGCATACGCACACACGCACGCACATGCACACACACACACACACACACACACACACACACACACACACACACACGCACTACATCTAGCTTCACCTTGCTGATTTGAATGTTCCTCAGAAACCTTCTGGCTCTAGGAAAGCCTTATGAAGAAATATGCACCTGCGTGCGCATGTGCATGGGTCTGTGTGAATGAACATTTGTAAGACTGAAGAATGTATGTGAGAATAGGCAAGTATGCATGCATGTGCGTGTGTGTGTGTGTGTGTGTGTGAGTGTGTGAGTGTGTGAGTGTGTGAGTGTGTGTGTGTGTGTGTGTGTGTGTGTGTGTGTGTGTGTAATGAGGAGCCGGGCAGGGTCTGATCCCCTCTGGTATGTGCTCTGGGGACTGCATGTCAAAGGGCAGCCTGGAGTTCAACCAACAAAAAAACTACAGGCCTTCAGTGTTTTATCTACCAGACACAATAACTTTTAAACTGCTTTTTTTTATTCGTATTATTGTGTTTGAATGCGCGCAAGTGTGCACATGCATTGAATACATTGACTCAAAGTGTTGTTTGCATCCACAGCACTTCCACATCAGTTATTGAAAGTTGTCGTAACAAAAAGTTAAACTCTAATCTCCCCTAACACACCTTATAGCTTTTGTCCATAGACATAGAAAGGTAGAGCAACCCCACACACTGAGGGCGGAAGTGCACCCATAGACTTACTGTATGGACATGAGTGTCATGGCGGCCTACCAGTCATGTGACTCACGTCCCTTCCTTTCATTACGTTCCTTGGCACCAACGTGGAAGCTTGCCCTCACTTGAGAGCATTCGCCCCAGAGCCGGAAGAGGTGTCTACCTTTATATTTCTATTGTCTATGACTGTGTCTATGTCTATATATACTTATAGACAACATTTAGCCACTAGATGTCGCACATCACACCTCTTTGGCATAAGGTTTCTTATTTCCCCGAGTCACCTCTGTAAGGCAGCGCTCATGCAGTTTGCACCATAGATAATAGATGCCTCATTGGCCGCTGCAGTTCGTTGGAGCCATGTGATCGCATTGTAAGGAGGAAGTCAGGCGGAAGTGCGGAAGGCACGCTGCGTCGTTGCCACTCAAGTGACTACTGGCCAATCACAGCGCATCTTTTCTGGAACTTTTCAATCCAAAGGAGCTTTATTGGCATGAGAAACAAATGTTTACATTGCCTCTGATTGGCCCACCGAACGTCCCCTTCTGTGACACACACGGAAGCTCGGCAAGCTACCGCTATGCTTTCGCGTGGGCGTGGCGTAAGCAACTTTAAGCAACTTTGCTTATGCCAAGTTTGCCTCCTCTCGAGATCACACACCCCAGAGCCGAAGGAGGTGTGGAAATATAGTGGTGGAGTCTACCTTTCTATGTCTATGGTTTGCACTGTAATGCCTGCTTCCAAAGGGAATAAGTACTTTCTCCCACAAAAACGGCAGCCGTCAGTTTACAGACCTAAACAAAATAATCATTTTGGACCTGCCAGAATGCTAAAAAAAATTGTTATTTAACTCATTTCAAAATCAGAATATATTTTCAGTTTTTTATTTTATTTTAATTATTCGTCTACATAAAAATGCTATAAATATTATACTATATTATTGTTGTTGCAGTCCTCATAGACATTTCAAAAAGTATTTATTTAAAGACCTTTTAAACCTTGTACAAAGCCAACTCCAGTTGTGACAAATCATGACCACAAGCACAATTTTTTGGGCCGAACAAATAATAATTGTTGTTTTTCTTCTTTGTAATTATTTGTTTGGTCCAGAATATTGCGTTTGTTGTCATGATTTGTCACAACTCGAGTTGGCTTTGTACGACGCTTAAAAGGTCTTTTAAATAAATACTTTTTGAAATGTCTATGGGAAAATTGCATTGGGAATTATTTCCTGGGCCTGCAGGCGTCGTCATGAAAGGGCTGCGACTGCGACGCTCTATACTTATACTATTATAGCATTACCTTTAATGTAATGTAACAAACATTCATATTTTTGTAACCCATTTTTCATCCGGTGCCAATTTCCTATAAGATGACAGATATGGTTAACGTTTATTTACAGTATAAACAATGGTGCAGTTGTTCCAACAAAACCAAACTAAAATCAGCATTATGACTAATGTCTCCCGGTCACATAATGTGACTGTAATATACATGTGTGGTGTATGCGTTTAATAAACTTTAAACTTGTCATAAGCCTAAGATATAACAATCACGTCAATTAATGTTCTTCCATCCGTACCTGTGGCGGTCTGATTCTCCATTTCATTAGCTCTCGTCCTGGCAACGTCAGCGAGCACCACCTCTCCCTTATCACTGGCCACATAATGGAGGTCCTTTGAAGGCAAATGCAGGGAAAAGAAAGGCAAACGTGAGCGCCAATCTAAAATGAATCTAGGCTCCGATAACAATGAGTTTTTTTTTTTTTTTTTTTGTATATATTTTTCTCTCTCTTTCGGTTCAACAGCAAGAGAAAAATGAGAGAGAGAGAAAAGCAGATAAAAATGAGGCGTTTGAAGCCTTGACATCAGACGGAAGCCTCACCGGTCAGATGAAATGCCGCTTCCTCAAAAAAAAAAAAAAAGGGGGAACTTTGAAATCAGCCCTGCTTTACAACCACCTCCACCTCCCCCCACCATCCATTCAGCTCCCTCCTATATCCCATTCTGACCTGAGATCAGATTCATACGAGGTTTCCGCCGGACACACACTGGTCTGATGAACCCATTCTGACCTGAGATCAGATTCTAAAAAATGTCAGTCGTTCTTCGATTTTTCAAAAATAGCAGACCTACAAGCTCGTATCGCGCCACTCGGTGGCGCGATATGAGCTTGTAGATCTGCTATTTTTCAATAGCTAAAGCATAACATGATGCTGACACCAAAATGGGTGCCCGGTCAGAATGGGATATATATCTGGGGGTGTGGGTTCTTTTTTTTTTTTTTTGAAGACGAGGATGTTATCTGTTCTACCTTTTTAAAAGTGGGAGCGAGGAGGCATAGGGGGGGGGGGACGGTTCACCCTTTCAAGCTGCGTGATATTCGGCTCTTTATGGAAAAAACGTGGCCAGCCGAGCACACATTACTGTATGAGCCTCCGACGGTATTGGAAGCGGCGTGCTCCCTCTGTATCTCTCTGTTTGAGGCTCCCACACTGCCACAAAGGATGATAATGTTGCTAAATGATGTCTGAGGGTTGGATGGTCTCGGAGCTCGAGCCTGCACTTGTACTCATGAGTAAACATGAGGCATCAGACAGCAGGCCCTGTATTAGGGTATCTGTGGGTCTCTCTGTGTGTGTGTGTGTGTGTGTGTGTGTGAGATATTATTCTTATTAGGTTGATTTATTTTCTGGCTTTAAAGACATTGCATAGTACAAGCAGAGAGAGGACGTTTCAGTAGGTCCAAATAACCTTCCTTCTGTGGTTGCCATGATGTCAAGATAGTACAATTTGACATTAAAACAGTAGGGTGACATCCAGGCTGCAGACTAGAAGACTGCGTGGCCGGTTACAACTAACCGGTGGCAGGTTAAAACGAACCTGTGGCAGGTTAAAACGAACCTGTGGCAGGTTAAAACGAACCTGTGGCAGGTTAAAACTAACCCCTGGCTCCCGACATGTGTGGCAGTTTTAAACGAACCGGTGGCAGGTTAAAACTAACCCGAGGCTTCCTGTGAGGTTAGGGTAAGGTTAGGTTTTGGGGTATAGGGTGTCAGACTGATGCCTGTCAAGCTGTTGGTACGTCGGACCAAACACCCCAGTTTTCGAGGTTGATTTATAATTTGTATGATGTGACGTGTGTCGTGGCACAAGTGGCCAATCTGCATGTCTCACAATGTAACACATTACAGCATACTGTGAGCTTGTTGATAGGCTATTTTCTGAAAGGATTCTAATTTATTTGATTTTTGCGTTTGATGACATGCCACAGTATGTCGTAATGCGATGCATTGTGAGACTTGTAGATCGGCCGCTTGTGCCACGCCACACCGTCATACAAAATATAAATCAGGCTTGAAAACTAGCAGCAGTAACAGGTTGTCATGGTAAGGATAATTCACTATCAAAATGTCAACGATGCCTAATTCTAAAACAAATATCAAAGACTTCATCAAATCTCCAGTCAGTGAATTTTACTACTATACATTATATAACGACTATTTTTATCAACCACAAGTCTAACTGGGTGTTTATAGTCTAGTCTGTGTCACAGGCTCTCCTGGGGCCGAGCGCAGGGCCTGGAAGGAGCCATCAAAGGGCGCATCGTGTTAAGGAAAGCCTTCCGCCTCAGCGACATCACAGGAGCCCATTCGTCGTGACTCAGGAGGCTAGCCGTGGCTAACGGCTAACCCCCAGCTGGCTAAAGCTGGGGCCCCCCGGCCGAGAATGCACCCGGCCCTAATTCCCTGTATTGTAACCCCCACTTTTGTACCCCTGGAGAATAAAAAGAGGTGTGTGTGTGTGTGTGTGTGTGTGTGTGTGTGTGTGTGTGTGTGTGTGTGTGTGTGTGTGTGTGTGTGTGTGTGTGTGCGTGTGTGCGTGTGTGCGTGTGTGCGTGTGTGCGTGTGTGCGTGTGTGCGTGCGTGCGTGCGTGCGTGCGTGCGTGCGCCCGTGCGTGCGTGCGTGATAGGAAAAAAGTACGAAAAGGGGAATGGGGTGTCGGCAGAGAGAGACTGCATGAGAAAGAGTTTTGGGAATGGGGGAGTTGGAGAGAGAGAGGGAGGAAGAGAGAAGTGCCGGGTGGGGGCGAGGGGTGGGGGTGATGTCCTGAAATGAAAGAGGGTGAATTGGAACAGATTGGGTAATTATAGCTTGGTGGCTGCCCTCTGTGGCCGGCGGAGCCAGGGGGGGGAATGTGAAAATGGCAGGCAACAAAATGACCTCAAAAGGAGCCTAAATCAGCTCCCAGGACCAAGCTGGCGAATTCTGTGTGATGCGGGGACAAGGCCCCCCCCACTCAATTAGACAGGAGCGAGGCTTCCTAATTGATAACAAACAGAGCAACAGAAGATTAAACAAGAGAGAGAGAGAGAGAGAGAAGGGGTAAGTGAGGCAAAAAGGCAGGACCGTTTTCAAAGTGAGGGCGAAAGAAAGGAGAGGAAAAAGACAGAGTAAGAGAGTGATGGGGGATGAAAGAGCAGAGCAGGTGTTGCGTGCGAGTGACAAACGGAAAGAGGCACATCTAAATAGAAAAGCAGGAGAGCACGAGGAGGAAGTGAACAGTATAGAGTACAAAAGCAAAGCGGGACAGCAAGAAAGAAAGAGGGCAGAAAGACAGAGAGCACACGAGAGAGATTTTATGACGGAACAATAAACAGTCATCTTTCTGGGCGCTAGATTCCAGCTTAGCACCTCATAATAATACTGTTTGAATGGGGGGGGGGGGAATGAAAGAATGAACAAACCAGCGAGACAGAGAGAGGAGTATATCAGTCCAACTAAGATGGGATAATAAATAATACTACTGAGCATAAAATCATCAGATATTACACTGCTTATTCCCTACCGCTCGAGTGCCACACAAATCATATTACATATACCGTATGAGATTTAGAGACCAGACCAATTAGGGATGTTTTAGTAGCTGAAACATGCTACAGTGGGACGAGGGTGTGGTGTGTTTTTTTATGGGGGGTATCGAGTGATATTTGGGCTGCTTCTGCATGAATGGCTGAGGGATTGCATTGAACCGGCGTAGCGGTGAAGTGATGCTGCTTATACAGCATGACTACGAGCATTACTACACAGAGATGAAGCATGGATTGCTCATGCTCTTTGCAGTATATAGTTCAGATGATGCTCTTCTCCAAGGAGACTTGTAAAATCTATGAAAATTCAATATTGCACACTGTATTTGTGGGGGTTGAGCACGCACGCACACACACACGCACGCACGCACGCACGCACGCACGCACGCACGCACGCACGCACGCACACACACACACCTGTGTTGTGGTAGACTTGATCTTTAATCAACACTAATTAACCGCCCATGAGAGACTGAGGCTTGAGCCTTGAATACAACAAAGAGCGGTCGTCCTCTTCATATATATACCTCCTCTCCTTCCTCCACTTGGTTACACCTGCTCCTCTTCCTCCTCCACCCCTCATCGTCTGTTACACCTCCTCCTACTCCCTGCACATTCTCCTGTTAACACCTCCTCCCCTTCCTCCTCCTCCACCTATCAGTCTGCCTCCTCCTCCTCCTCCTCCACCCTCCCTCCATGCAGTGTCTCCTCCTCCTCCACCCTCCCTCCATGCAGTGTCTCCTCCTCCTCCACCCTCCCTCCTCCCCCTCCTCCTCCTCCACCCTCCCTCCTCCTCCACCCTCCCTCCTCCTCCTCCTCCTCCACCCTCCCTCCTCCTCCTCCACCCTCCCTCCATGCAGTGTCACCTCCTCCTCCTCCACCCTCCCTCCATGCAGTGTCTCCTCCTCCTTCTCCACCCTCCCTCCATGCAGTGTCTCCTCCTCCACCCTCCACCCTCCCTCCATGCAGTGTCTCCTCCTCCTTCTCCACCCTCCCTCCATGCAGTGTCTCCTCCTCCTTCTCCACCCTCCCTCCATGCAGTGTCACCTCCTCCTCCACCCTCCATGCAGTGTCTCCTCCTCCTCCACCCTCCATGCAGTGTCTCCTCCTCCTCCCTCCATGCAGTGTCACCTCCTCCTCCTCCACCCTCCCTCCATGCAGTGTCTCCTCCTCCTCCTCCACCCTCCCTCCATGCAGTGTCACCTCCTCCTCCTCCACCCTCCCTCCATGCAGTGTCTCCTCCTCCTCCTCCACCCTCCCTCCATGCAGTGTCTCCTCCTCCTCCTCCACCCTCCCTCCATGCAGTGTCTCCTCCTCCTCCTCCACCCTCCCTCCATGCAGTGTCACCTCCTCCTCCTCCACCCTCCACCCATGCAGTGTCTCCTCCTCCTCCACCCTCCCTCCATGCAGTGTCACCTCCTCCTCCTCCACCCTCCCTCCATGCAGTGTCTCCTCCTCCTCCTCCTCCCTCCCTCCATGCAGTGTCTCCTCCTCCTCCTCCACCCTCCCTCCATGCAGTGTCACCTCCTCCTCCTCCACCCTCCACCCATGCAGTGTCTCCTCCTCCTCCACCCTCCCTCCATGCAGTGTCACCTCCTCCTCCTCCACCCTCCCTCCATGCAGTGTCTCCTCCTCCTCCACCCTCCCTCCATGCAGTGTCTCCTCCTCCTCCACCCTCCCTCCATGCAGTGTCTCCTCCTCCTCCACCCTCCCTCCATGCAGTGTCTCCTCCTCCTCCACCCTCCCTCCATGCAGTGTCTCCTCCTCCTCCACCCTCCCTCCATGCAGTGTCTCCTCCTCCTCCACCCTCCCTCCATGCAGTGTCACCTCCTCCTCCTCCACCCTCCCTCCATGCAGTGTCTCCTCCTCCTCCTCCTCCCTCCCTCCATGCAGTGTCTCCTCCTCCTCCTCCACCCTCCCTCCATGCAGTGTCTCCTCCTCCTCCACCCTCCCTCCATGCAGTGTCTCCTCCTCCTCCACCCTCCCTCCATGCAGTGTCTCCTCCTCCTCCTCCACCCTCCCTCCATGCAGTGTCTCCTCCTCCTCCTCCACCCTCCCTCCATGCAGTGTCTCCTCCTCCTCCTCCACCCTCCCTCCATGCAGTGTCTCCTCCTCCTCCACCCTCCCTCCTCCTCCTCCACCCTCCACCCATGCAGTGTCTCCTCCTCCTCCTCCTCCACCCTCCCTCCATGCAGTGTCTCCTCCTCCTTCTCCACCCTCCCTCCATGCAGTGTCTCCTCCTCCTTCTCCACCCTCCCTCCATGCAGTGTCACCTCCTCCTCCTCCACCCTCCCTCCATGCAGTGTCTCCTCCTCCTCCTCCACCCTCCCTCCATGCAGTGTCTCCTCCTCCTCCTCCTCCCTCCCTCCATGCAGTGTCTCCTCCTCCTCCACCCTCCCTCCTCCTCCTCCACCCTCCACCCATGCAGTGTCTCCTCCTCCTCCTCCTCCACCCTCCCTCCATGCAGTGTCTCCTCCTCCTTCTCCACCCTCCCTCCATGCAGTGTCTCCTCCTCCTTCTCCACCCTCCCTCCATGCAGTGTCTCCTCCTCCTTCTCCACCCTCCCTCCATGCAGTGTCACCTCCTCCTCCTCCACCCTCCCTCCATGCAGTGTCTCCTCCTCCACCCTCCCTCCATGCAGTGTCACCTCCTCCTCCTCCACCCTCCCTCCATGCAGTGTCACCTCCTCCTCCTCCACCCTCCCTCCATGCAGTGTCTCCTCCTCCACCCTCCCTCCATGCAGTGTCACCTCCTCCTCCTCCACCCTCCACCCATGCAGTGTCCCCTCCTCCTCCTCCACCCTCCACCCATGCAGTGTCGCATCGTGTCAAGACACCAGAGGGAATTGAACCGTTGGACGCTAAAGCTAAACGATGCCTTCCATCATAATCTAACACAAAGCGCCACAGAAGAAGAACAAGAGAGCTCCCATTAGAGAACAAAGACACGCCGCTAATCAGATCTCCGTCTCTCTCACACACACGCACACGCACACGCACACGCACACGCACACGCACACGCACACGCACACACTCACACACTATGATTTAATTAACCAACTCCATTAAAAGGAGGAAAAAGAGACGCGATGCAGGAGAAAGAGGCAGAAGAGGGGAAAGAGGAGAGAGAGAGAGAGAGAGAGCGGGCGACGGGTCGACATCGACTGACCTAATTGGCTGCATTATCAGCTCGTTATCAAAGGCAATTAGGAAAGCATGCAACGTCATCCATTATACAAAAAATAAATAAATAAAAGAATGACCTCCCCCCCCCCCCCCCACACACACACACACACACCTCAACAAATAAGTACCCCCCCCCCTCCCACCCCCCACTGATACTACCACCTCTCCACAGCCCTCCCTCTTGCTTTGTCCGCCTCTTCAATTTTCACTCGGGCACCAAAGACTTTCGTTTTAACAAAAGGCTTCTTTTCTTTTCCTGGAGAACTTCTATTGTTAGATGGGAAACAATGGTGTTAAGAGCGAGTCTCTCTCTCTCTCTCTCTCTGTGTGTGTGTGTGTGTGTGTGTGTGCGCGCGCACATGGTGGTGGGGGATATCATGCTGAGAATTTTGATAAAAGATTTGGTTGTGTGTGAGGGTGGGGGGGGGTCTTGTGTTTGACGAAGTCTGCATTGTGTGTGTGTGTGTGTGTGTGTGTGTGTGTGTGTGTGTGTGTGTGTGTGTGTGTGTGTATATAACTCAGAGGGTCAAAATGGACCCTTGTTTTGACATTTTGTTAAATGTACACTGAGGGTTTTGTGGTGTGGTTGGGTGAGAGGTGAAACATGGCATGGTGTGGTTGGGTGAGAGGTGAAACATGGCATGGTGTAGTTGGGTGAGAGGTGAAACATGGCATGGTGTGGTTGGGTGGGAGGTGAAACATGTCATGGTGTGGTTGGGTGGGAGGTGAAACATGGCATGGTGTGGTTGGGTGGGAGGTGAAACATGGCATGGTGTGGTTGGGTGGGAGGTGAAACATGGCATGGTGTGGTTGGGTGGGAGGTGAAACATGGCATGGTGTGGTTGGGTGGGAGGTGAAACATGTCATGGTGTGGTTGGGGTGGGAGGTGAAACATGTCATGGTGTGGTTGGGTGGGAGGTGAAACATGGCATGGTGTTGTTGGGTGAGAGGTGAAACATGGCATGGTGTGGTTGGGTGGGAGGTGAAACATGGCATGGTGTGGTTGGGTGGGAGGTGAAACATGGCATGGTGTGGTTGGGTGAGAGGTGAAACATGTCATGGTGTGGTTGGGTGGGAGGTGAAACATGGCATGGTGTGGTTGGGTGGGAGGTGAAACATGGCATGGTGTGGTTGGGTGGGAGGTGAAACATGTCATGGTGTGGTTGGGTGGGAGGTGAAACATGGCATGGTGTGGTTGGGTGGGAGGTGAAACATGGCATGGTGTGGTTGGGTGGGAGGTGAAACATGGCATGGTGTGGTTGGGTGGGAGGTGAAACATGTCATGGTGTGGTTGGGTGGGAGGTGAAACATGGCATGGTGTGGTTGGGTGAGAGGTGAAACATGGCATGGTGTGGTTGGGTGGGAGGTGAAACATGGCATGGTGTGGTTGGGTGGGAGGTGAAACATGGCATGGTGTGGTTGGGTGGGAGGTGAAACATGGCATGGTGTGGTTGGGTGGGAGGTGAAACATGGCATGGTGTGGTTG
>NC_139704.1:8783098-8812999 GCF_964188405.1 Protomyctophum parallelum | reverse complement strand
CACCTCAACTTTCCTGGCTACAGACCAACATAGAACAAACAATTGGAGGGAGAGAGAGAGAGAGAGAGAGAGAGAGAGAGAGAGAGAGAGAGAGAGAGAGAGAGAGAGAGAGGAGCCATCCTCCATTTGATGTGGATGGAGGGAAGGAGAATGCAGGTGGATGATAAGAGAGGACGGAGAGATGGGGTGCCAGAGAGCGCTCCTGTTCCGCTGCACAGAGGGTGAGAGACACAGATGGGGAGAGAGAGAGAGAGAGAGAGAGAGAGAGAGAGAGAGAGAGAGAGAGAGAGAGAGAGAGAGAGAGAGAGAGAGAGAGAGAGAGAGAGAGAGAGAGAGAGAGAGAGAGAGAGAGAGAGAGAGAGAGAGAGAGAGAGATGAGAGAGAGAGAGAGAGAGAGACCGACACAGAGAGAGAGAGAGAGAGAGAGAGCGACACAGAGAGAAAGAGTAATTGAAAGATGGCAGAGTGGTGAGTAACAGTGTGGGAACAACAGGATATGTTTCAATCACACAGGCATTTCAAAAGGCTCTCATGGAAGAAGGGAAAGTGAAAATAACAGAAAAATGTGTCAATCTGAGTGTGTAAAAATGGACCGTAGATTGTTTTCGCCCATTAATACAGTATATACTAGAGCGGTGCCCGTTGGGCACTGGCCTACTTGGAACGATGCAAGTTGGAAACACATGCCCCCACCCAGTTATTATGTCTGTGTCCCTTTTATGCCCATATATGGAGTCTATGCAGATGTCAGAACAAGCACTGTGATGTCAGAACAGGCCACACAGAGAGGGGCGCTATATTCAGCTACAGTATAGTGTAGATCTTCGTCTTACACAAACATTAATTTCCCATTGACAATGAATGGAGAATTTATGTCATATGTAGATGAGCAAATCGGCTATTTCTGTGCTACACAAAGGATGGATGATGTACGATGATAAGAGCGCCCCTCACTTCACTCGGGTGTGATTTATATATAAATAGATCTCTATTATTATAGAGATGCCTGGTCTCTTTCTTGCCGCCTCTTGACGCGTATACAGTATATGCCCGCACCTTAATGTAAGGACGGAATGCGTCCTAAGACACATTCTGCACTCTGATTGGCTGAGCATCGCATAAGGGGTGTGCCACGTGAGTCAATATTTAGTGGCAGAGAGAGAGAGAGGGGACAGTACAGTACAGAGTAGTACAGTACAGTACAGTGCCTGCGTGTGTTTTACTTTGGCTGAATTCCGGGCCTGGAAAGTATGTCATTCCGCGCTGTGATGATGGCTGAATTCGGGATCATGCACATACTTTGGGTATTTCATATCCCTGAATAGAATAATTATTTGTTTACAAACATTGAGACTGGTCGCACAGGTGACTGTTTCATGTAATCAATTTCCAACAGATCTCCAAACCTGTTGTTTTGGGGAATTTCAGTTCATTCAACCTCTTGTGTGTTGGCTAGTGAGGTGCAGCCTATAGGAGACATTTATACTTCATTGCGCAACAGTATTGCATGCAGAGAACAGCTGATATACAAGCTCACATCATAGATGCGACTGTTGTGAGTGTAGAGGTCTGCGTGCATGACACCATCACGGGATGAAGCAAAAAATGATACTTGGTGGACTGCAGGTGCGCGTGCAGCCATGCACAAACAGGCTCTGCTGCCGTTATCGTGAGCGCACCTCCCGTTCTTATGACAGCGACTGGAGGTGTGGTTTTGAGGACAACTGCTTTGAATTGCTAATATTGTTCACACACAAACAGAAACCAATGGACTATATATTTCTAGAGTGAGAGATCACAATACAAATCCTAATCATTCCTCCTCCACACTGGGAGAAAAACAGCATCTGAAAGTTTGATGGGGCATCTTTTTACATGTGATTGCAGTTAGAACTTTTTCATTGCATCTTATGAGAGGTGGGGTTCATGTGCTACCGACCTGCGCGTGCATGCTGGTGCTTATCAGTGTGATGTCGTCTGATAAGGCATCTACGTGTATGTGCTAATTGTTTGTAATTTTTGTGTGAATTTTTCTCAAATTTGGCGAATTTATAATCTCAGATCTACTGTGCCACCAAATATGGAGTTCTACATTGACATCATCAATATAATATATGATGTCAGAGTTCACAGGGAAGCCCCACCCCCCTTCTGTGTAGCCTAGAACTGGAGGTCTGGAACTTGGGGTCATGTGATCAGTGACATCACGTCAGCGTACTCTTTAGCCAAATTCCAATACCCCAAATCTCACACTCGCACGGTGGTGTTACGGTGAAATTGGTGATCTGCTGAAATATGTGATAATCGTGCAACATGATGTCATTGTCCGAATGCAAATCGTTGCAGTGTTCATTAGCACAGCGGTATTCAGGCCACATAATATAAAGACCTCCATGTAAGTTGTGTGAAGTCCACCAGATGGTAACATATTTCGTCAGGTCACCAATTTCACCATAATTAGCGACTGACTCAGTGCGAGTGAACGACGTCGCCGAGACTTTGGGTATTGGAATTTGGCTTTAGGCTGCAGAGTACACTGACGTGATATCACTGATCACATGACATCTACCATAACATTCTATAGGACTTGAATGTTTTGGTTGCACAGCTGGGCGGAGTTACCTACCTGAGGAGGTGATGAAAGAAGCGGCGGGCGTACTTGCTGATTGGCCCCCTGTACTCCAGCACCACCGTGTCAGAGAGAGGAAGGGGCGGGGCATAGAACACACCCAGGGCTGCCTCTAGCTGGGCTGGAGACACAACACACACACACACACACAGTAAATAAATGCACGCACACGCACACACACACGCACACACACACATATGAAACCAGAAAAACCAGACCAGATTAACCATATGAACCCTACTGTCCCTATGCTGGAATATGTCATCTTTAGGTGAACATTTGGTGAAAATAGGCAAAAATAGCAGAGCTAGCTGCGCTGAGCTTGTAGATCGGCTGTTTTCAGCCAGGGTCGAATGATAAACCCCGGTCAACGAAATAGTGGCTAAACTAATCTAAACCTTCACACTACAGCTCCGTGTCCAGGCGGGTAAACAGTCTCACCCTCTCTCTCTGCGTTCAGCTCCTGTAAACAGTCTCACCCTCTCTCTCTGCGTTCAGCTCCTGTAAACAGTCTCACCCTCTCTCTCTGCGTTCAGCTCCTGTAAACAGTCTCACCCTCTCTCTCTGCGTTCAGCTCCTGTAAACAGTCTCACCCTCTCTCTCTGCGTTGAGCTCCTGTAAACAGTCTCTCCCTCTCTCTCTGCGTTCAGCTCCTGTAAACAGTCTCACCCTCTCTCTCTGCGTTGAGCTCCTGTAAACAGTCTCACCCTCTCTCTCTGCGTTCAGCTCCTGTAAACAGTCTCACCCTCTCTCTCTGCGTTGAGCTCCTGTAAACAGTCTCACCCTCTCTCTCTGAGTTCAGCTCCTGTAAACAGTCTCACCCTCTCTCTCTGCGTTCAGCTCCTGTAAACAGTCTCACCCTCTCTCTCTGCGTTCAGCTATGTAAACAGTCTCACCCTCTCTCTCTGCGTTGAGCTCCTGTAAACAGTCTCACCCTCTCTCTCTGCGTTCAGCTATGTAAACAGTCTCACCCTCTCTCTCTGCGTTCAGCTCCTGTAAACAGTCTCACCCTCTCTCTCTGCGTTCAGCTATGTAAACAGTCTCACCCTCTCTCTCTCTGCGTTCAGCTCCTGTAAACAGTCTCACCCTCTCTCTCTGCGTTCAGCTCCTGTAAACAGTCTCACACTCTCTCTCTGCGTTCAGCTATGTAAACAGTCTCACCCTCTCTCTCTGCGTTCAGCTATGTAAACAGTCTCACCCTCTCTCTCTGCGTTCAGCTCCTGTAAACAGTCTCACCCTCTCTCTCTGCGTTCAGCTCCTGTAAACAGTCTCACCCTCTCTCTCTGCGTTCAGCTCCTGTAAACAGTCTCACCCTCTCTCTCTGCGTTCAGCTATGTAAACAGTCTCACCCTCTCTCTCTGCGTTGAGCTCCTGTAAACAGTCTCACCCTCTCTCTCTGCGTTGAGCTCCTGTAAACAGTCTCACCCTCTCTCTCTGCGTTCAGCTATGTAAACAGTCTCACCCTCTCTCTCTGCGTTCAGCTCCTGTAAACAGTCTCACCCTCTCTCTCTGCGTTCAGCTATGTAAACAGTCTCACCCTCTCTCTCTGCGTTCAGCTCCTGTAAACAGTCTCACCCTCTCTCTCTGCGTTCAGCTCCTGTAAACAGTCTCACCCTCTCTCTCTGCGTTCAGCTATGTAAACAGTCTCACCCTCTCTCTCTGCGTTCAGCTATGTAAACAGTCTCACCCTCTCTCTCTGCGTTCAGCTATGTAAACAGTCTCACCCTCTCTCTCTGCGTTCAGCTATGTAAACAGTCTCACCCTCTCTCTCTGCGTTCAGCTCCTGTAAACAGTCTCACCCTCTCTCTCTGCGTTCAGCTATGTAAACAGTCTCACCCTCTCTCTCTGCGTTGAGCTCCTGTAAACAGTCTCACCCTCTCTCTCTGCGTTCAGCTCCTGTAAACAGTCTCACCCTCTCTCTCTGCGTTCAGCTCCTGTAAACAGTCTCACCCTCTCTCTCGGCGTTCAGCTCCTGTCTCAGCAGGCAGTCAGTGATTGAGCTCAGGCCTCGGTAACACTCATCTCCCATGATGCTCCAGTCCATGGCTCCCAGGATGCCGAGCGCCTGGCTGACCTCAGCGCAGCGCAGCCTCTGTTGGAGCAGCTCCGCTGGACCCAGCCGGCCTCCACTCAGGGCTCCTGTTGTAGCATTGAACTTGTGGTTGGTTCATTGTGAATTTAATACAAATATTTCCCTTTGGTATTTAATGCCGTGTAAGAACCGAATCAAACATTTAAAGCTACAATCCATGAGGTATAATATTATGTCCATTGTCTCCCTCTCCCGACAGAGAGCAGTAACTGCAACGATGGCTGAACTAGAATAAAGATGGCAGCACATGTTAGTGTCCAATCTGGTGCGTCATCTGCTTCAAATATAGCTTTATTGACATTGTTTACCACTCTACCATACAGAGTTACAGACTGGTTAAAATAACATTTTATCATTCCTTGATTGTCTTTGTAGCTTATTTTTTAAAGATATTTTTGGGTCTTTTTTGCCTTTATTGATAGATTTACAGTAGGCAGACAAGAAACGAGGAGAGAGATGGGGGGAGGGGGGGGAGACAGAAGACACAGTAAAATTCGTCGGGATCGGGACTCGAACCCACAACACACCGCTAAACTGGCCCAGGCTTGGATTGAAGCTTTAACAGCCGCTAAACAAGTCTTCTTTTTTGTCCGACCAAAATGAACAGAACCCAGCTACATGCATCATCTCCCAACCTGACTCCATGGCCTGCTGTGTCACATATTTCAAAGCAGTCACTGCAGTTTACAATGTCAAATAACTATTGTAATGGGAATTTTAGAATGCCAAATACAGTGCCAGATCGTTATACACAGTAGTATCTTTAAACATAGTGGCAACTGCCAGATTGACAGCTGTGGGTCACGCAATGCATAGGCTGCCCCATAGAGAGAGGAAATGACTCCTATTCTAGGTAACCCCTATAGCCAGGTGCTACTTGTTCCTATTCTAAATGGTATATCTAAACAACATGGAGACAGCTGGGTTGACAGCTGTCGGTCACCTAGAAATGACCTAATTAACTTAGCATGAGAAGCAAATATTGTATAGTGGTTTCTACTGTAGCATTCTAAAAATTCCCACCACACTATAGAACGACAAAATGCACAGGGACACACATCAGGGACACACCTCACACGCCTAAGGGCCTCATCGCAGAGCATTATATGTCCCTTATACGTTTCCAATGCATGTATTATTCTGCAGCATGCCGATGGTTTCTAGGCTTCATTGAGCTCGTGAAGTCGTCTCTCAAAGCCTATTGATACATACAGTGTAATATCCCAGGTTGCATCAAGCTCTAGGCTAAGCACTAGAAATAGCCCGCAGCAGTTACTTAAGCTAAGTAAGTGTCCAGTGGATCGCTCTAAACTCTGACACACAACACTAGATTGGCATTGACTTGTCAATCAATTACGGTAGCTGGGGAAGTCAGTTTAATCTCTGGTGTGTGTGTGTGTGTGTGTGTGTGTGTGTGTGTGTGTGTGTGTGTGTGTGTGTGTGTGTGTGTGCGTGTGCGCGTGCGCGCAAACGGAAACGAGAAATGAGTCAAACATGCACTTTTTTCATTAGCATCATGTATAAAACTGAAAGCTCAGCTCAGGCACTATACAGAATTCTTTATTTACCCCGGGTAGTAGCTGATTGCACATAGACACACACACACACACACACACACACATACACTACAAAAAGAGCGATAAAGCTGGCTAATAGTTTAATTTCATGTGTGTGTGTGTGTGCATGCATGTACACACATGTAGGCCTACTTGTGTGCCTATGGTTCATGTGATGCACATGCCATCATTGCCATGCAGTCTTCGTCTTTGCCCTGCCCTGCTATGTGTGTGTGTGTGTGTGTGTGTGTGTGTGTGTGTGTGACTGTGTGTGTGTGTGTGTGTGTGTGTGTGACTGTGTGTGTGTGTGTGTGTGTGTGTGTGTGTGTGTGTGTCGTCACACAACTGTGGTGTATGGTATATGTGTCACTGGTGCGTGCCGAATGCATGCGCCATGCGGTCTTCATCATTGCCACCTATACCTCATCCCCTGTCTTGTGTGTGCATGCATGGGGGGGGGGGGGTAGTTAGTTACTGTGATGAGTGTGTATGAGCAGAGCCGATGTGATTGATTATGCCTTTTGACCGGAGGTGATTGATTATACCTTCCTTGGCTGGGACATTGAGTGTGGAGGATTAGCTCACTGAATAATGGAAGGCGCAGGTTTTGTGCCCGTAGTAGTCAAGGTGTCTCATTCTGTGTATGTGTGTGTGCATGCATGTGTGTCTTTAGACTGCATGGGTGTGAGGGTAGTGATATGTGGGCACTGGGCAGAGCTGTGTGTGTGTGTGTGTGTGTGTGTGTGTGTGTGTGTGTGTGTGTGTGTGTGTTAGATTCCAGCCTGTTTCCTGGCGCCTCTTTGTCTGCAATACACTTTCCTCCTTCTCATGTCTCACGTCTCTTGTGATGAGACAGCTGAGAAGGTGCGTGCGTGCGTGCGTTCGTGCATGCGTGTGCAGGTGCACGTGCGTGCGTGTGCAGGTGCACATATGAGCACCTTCAGTTCAATGCCAAGGCTGATCAAACTGGCCACTTGAACACAGCAGTGCATAGTCATTCATTAATGAAAACCAATCCAAAACTACCACAACATAATGCAACACGTGTCAGGATTTGAACTTCTTCTACTTCTTCTTATCGGATCATTATCGGCATCACCCCAACATTGTCTGGACAATACCTATTGGGTTGCTTGAATAATCAAAGCACTTACTAGCCAGGTCAGTGGCCTTGTGCTCTCTGAGACTGGGAGGTCAGGGTTCAATTCCTCAGCCGAGACATATCAAAGGTATGACTGGGGTCATGTAAGTCCCTGTGACATACTAGCGTGATGATGACCAGGGGGTGTACTTGTACATCAAACCGCCTCATGCTACAGAAACAGTAGCTAGGCTCCTGACCTCTGGGCCTCATGGCTACAGAAACAGGAGCTAGGCTCCTGACCTCTGGGCCTCATGGCTACAGAAACAGTAGCTAGGCTCCTGACCTACGTATGGGCCTCATGGCTACAGAAACAGGAGCTAGGCTCCTGTACTATGGGCCTCATGGCTACAGAAACAAGAGCTATAGGCTCCTGACCTCTGGGCCTCATGGCTACAGAAACAGGAGCTAGGCTCCTGACCTCTGGGCCTCATGGCTACAGAAACAGGAGCTAGGCTCCTGACCTATGGGCCTCATGGCTACAGAAACAGGAGCTAGGCTCCTGACCTATGGGCCGCCCTCATGGCTACAGAAACAGGAGCTAGGCTCCTGACCTATGGGCCGCCCTCATGGCTACAGAAACAGGAGCTAGGCTCCTGACCTCTGGGCCTCATGGCTACAGAAACAGTAGCTAGGCTCCTGACCTCTGGGCCTCATGGCTACAGAAACAGGAGCTAGGCTCCTGACCTCTGGGCCTCATGGCTACAGAAACAGGAGCTAGGCTCCTGACCTCTGGGCCTCATGGCTACAGAAACAGGAGCTAGGCTCCTGACCTCTGGACCTCATGGCTACAGAAACAGGAGCTAGGCTCCTGACCTCTGGGCCTCATGGCTACAGAAACAGTAGCTAGGCTCCTGACCTCTGGACCTCATGGCTACAGAAACAGGAGCTAGGCTCCTGACCTCTGGGCCTCATGGCTACAGAAACAGGAGCTAGGCTCCTGACCTCTGGGCCTCATGGCTACAGAAACAGTAACTAGGCTCCTGACCTATGGGCCTCATGGCTACAGAAACAGGAGCTAGGCTCCTGACCTATGGGCCGCCCTCATGGCTACAGAAACAGGAGCTAGGCTCCTGACCTCTGGGCCTCATGGCTACAGAAACAGGAGCTGGGCTCCTGACCTATGGGCCTCATGGCTACAGAAACAGGAGCTAGGCTCCTGACCTCTGGGCCTCATGGCTACAGAAACAGTAACTAGGCTCCTGACCTATGGGCCTCATGGCTACAGAAACAGGAGCTAGGCTCCTGACCTCTGGGCCTCATGGCTACAGAAACAGTAGCTAGGCTCCTGACCTATGGGCCTCATGGCTACAGAAACAGGAGCTAGGCTCCTGACCTATGGGCCTCATGGCTACAGAAACAGGAGCTAGGCTCCTGACCTATGGGCCTCATGGCTTATTGGAACCGTTGATTCCCAGGGCTACTTACCCTCCCTGTATGTCACCATGTATGTAAAACGCTCATCATAGCTGTTAGATTATATATACACAGTCAAATCTGCATGTTAATGTATCCAACACACACACTTACAAACTGTAAGTGTACAAATGTAACAAAATGACCCCTACAGGTGCATTTTTGTTCTTAGGGAATAGAATTTTCATATTGGGAAATGAGTACGCACAAATACTAATTCAGTAAATTATATTTCACTAGTCCTTACCCGTTCTGAATATATGAACAGCAAATCATGTTCAGTGTGCGATGTAATAGATCACATTACTGATAGGGGGGGAATTGTTTACAGATGGTCTTGGGAAGTTGGGTTGGGCACAAAAGTATAGGCTAATTAAATGCTGTAATACAATCATAAGTACACCATTGATGTGTGATGTAAATATGGTGGTGATATTCTGCCTATAAATGGAAGTTATTGAATATTTTCAAGTTCGGTGTTGCACTTTGTAGACGGTCCCTAACCGCTCACCGTCTGCTGCCCATGGAGATATAAGCTATTAAACGGTGAACGCGGAGGTTGGCTTTTTGGGCTTCAAAGCAAGTTGTAGTTTGTTCTTTATATAATCAGGATAAGAATTTGATGTTTTGTGTGATTTAGGAATGTGTCGTTGTCATTGCATCTGTCTGTATGTATTTTGTCATTGTGTTGTTCCGACGGCACGGGATCTGTCTTCCCCAAACGTCTCCATTTGGCCACCCCGAGACCCCGACAGATAAGCATTCCGTTGTGATTGTGCTGTTCAGTGTGTCACGCAGCCACGCTGGGTGCGCGGCTGCGCGCAGGGCTGTAACCTGTCGTTGTCAGTGTCCAGGCTTTCAGCGTGCATGTAGCCCATGTGTATGGCACGGCGAAGGAGGTGGTTGAGGAGGGGGCGGACAGTGTGGTCTCGAAACAGTGTGTGTGTGTGTGTGTGTGTGTTCACGTTAACATGCCTCCGTCCAACTGTCGGAGCTTTCAGGTGCCTGTGCCACGCAACCCGGCCGCGATGCTTCCCCAAAGAAGAAGTTATGTCGACTGACGCAAGAGTAGCTGTACTATGGGTCCGAGTTGTTTTCCTCGTGTGGGTCTGATGCATAGGTCTGATGCCTGCCTGGGGGCGGTGTGAAAAAGGGGAAGTGCGTTGGAGAATGCAAGGGGAATGTTGCGCCGGATACTGTGTCCCAGTATTAATCTGTGTCCGTCCCAACATGCATTTCACTGGTGACACTGGTGACACATGATTTGCGGGGAGATGAGTTGTTCAGTACCCCCCTTGTGGCCGCGGGGGGTACTGCGCCCTGGGTGCGGTTGGATTATTATTTCATATAAATGGGTATTGTACTGTAAATATGACATGAATATGAATGCAAAGTTGTGGTTGAGGTGTGGACAGGCTAGCTGTTGGTGTTGTGCATGGTGAGATGTGTGCAAACGGTGTGGTTTAGTAGGAGAAGACGGCCAAAGGATGCAACACACACACACACACGCGCGGCGCCAAATTGTATAGGGCACTCTTTGTTGTGTAGCTAGAGGAAGCATGCCAGTGGGGTAACGGTGAGAACGGTGGCCTGTGATGCAGGTGTCTGTCGCTAAGGGGCGGAGGTGTGTGAGTGTGCGAGGTCAATTCACTAATAAATTCATTATTAATCATGAATGTGTCAAATCGAAAAAAGGGCTTCGTTAAGACCTCCATATTCATATGGTCAATGCCTGTGTGAATGAGTGATTGGTGCAGGCAATGAGGAGATACGGACAGACAGACAGACAGACAGACATTGACTGAATTATAGTATGATGATAGCGTTATAGCTGCATATAATATTGCAATAATAATGCATGGTTGTTACAAAATCCCAAGGCAGACTTGGTCTCACGTTACTCTGTTTGAGAAGCACTGCAGCATGAGACCGACAGGCGGACAGCAAAAAGACCAGTACTAAGAAGGATGATTGATACAGAGCGTGCTCTGTAATGACACTGCTCCACAAAATAATGGACGTACGTAGCGGGTGGGTTGGGCAGGACCATGTAGGTGCTGCTGCTGAATAGCAGGACCATGTAGGACCATGGGCAGGACCATGTAGGTGCTGCTGCTGAATAGGGAAACAAGCAGACTAACTCACTGCTAACTCATACTCTAATGATTTGTAGAAGTTACGCTGGGGAGGGGCGACCCAATTAAAACAACAAGCTGCCAATTAGCTAGCCCACAAATCCCCTAAAGAGTGCACTAATATGGCTAATACTTCAGCTGAGCTGTGTGTGTGTGTGTGTGTGTGTGTGTGTGTGTGTGTGTGTGTGTGTGTGTGTGTGTGCGCGCGCATGCGTGAATCAAATGCACGTGTATGTGGGGGGTGGGTATACTATATGCTATGTGGTTAAATGTGTTTGTGTAGGCCGTAGGGGCCCTTTATATTGTGTGTAAGCGGATGTGTGTATATGTATTGTATGTAGACGTGCTGTTGTGAGTATGAGCGTCTGAGTTGAGAACACAGTGATGTGTTTTTGTATAGTGTACATGCATGTGTATAAATGTGCACGTACACTATGCACTGCACACGTGGATAATAAATACATCTAATCTAACATTGTGAGGGACTATTTTCAGCTTGATTTTTTAAATCAATCTGTTTTCAAATGCATTATCGCGCAATAACAATAACGCAGCTTTGTCAAAAATAAAGGCAACATGAAGTTGCCTTTTTTTGTATTGCGATGTATTTTCGTTCATACAGTAGGTGCTTGTTTGTGAATGTCATTGTCCACTATGGTGTAAGGAACCGGTCAGCTGATCAGAAAAAAAAGCGAGGAAAAAATGCAAGAAAAAAAAAGCTAGAAAAAAATGGTATGATGTTCACGAGACCCGAAACCCCGATGACCTTGGGATAGGTCACTGAGGATACGTCCCAGGTGCATCCATGCGATGCATTGTCATTCTATAGGTGCTTGTTTGTGAATGTCATTTTTCTGATGAAGAGCCGTGAGGCTTGAAACGTCATGTCCACTATGGTGTAAGGAAACGTAATTAATTATTTGAAGCTTTGGAGCTTATTTCAGTGTGCGGAACATTATCTTCTTTCTATTATTAACCTCGGCCCGGCACCTGACGTTTATAGTTATAGTGGACTTGCATGCTCTATTGTATGTTTTCTGTAAGTGCAGGTGTCCCGCTCCACGGAAGGTTTACATGCGTTATTTCAGAACAAACTTGTTCCCCGTCTATCTGTCCCTCCTATGCTGTGCATGTTGCCTCATGCGGCCTGCCTGCCCTTGCGTTGCCTCTGCCGACACGGCCCCAGCCGTGGCCAACGCGTGCCCAGATGAGATAGCTCGGCCCAGGGGGGGTAACGGAGGGAGGGAGTGCTGCTCAAAAAATGAGAGAGAGAGAGGGAGAGAGAGAGAGAGAGAGAGAGCGAACAGGCGCTTGGAGCACGGCCAAGTCTTTCTTCTCTCGTACCCGCCGCCCCCGTCTCCTCCTGTCATGTAGCGGAGGCTTAATGAAACGAATCAATATGGAAAGACGGGGCGAGACGCTACGACAGCGCATTGCAAACAAACAAAATGAGTTGGAGGCTACGTGCGTTTATGTGTGTGTACAGAACCATGGAAATACAAGAATATGCACACATGTACTGAGTGTGTGTGCGTGTGCGTATGCGTGTGTGTGTGTGTGTGTGTGTGTGTGTGTGTGTGTGTGTGTGTGTGTGTGTGTGGACTGTGGAGGGGGTTGGTGGTGGGGGGGAATTATGGTGGTGAAAAGACATGCAGTGACTTTCTTCATCAAAACCTTGGCAGACGATCAGAGGGGAAGCTATTGTTGGAATACAACCTCCCCTCCCCTCTTTTCCCCGCCACGCACACACAGGAGGGGAACACATGTGAATCCGTACGCGGACTCCAGTGCCACACTTGCATGCACGCATGCATGTGCGCATGCATATTCACACCATCCTTCCACCCACTCACCACCACTGCTTGCAAACTTATGAAGAGAGCTGCACATCTTCCTGCCACAGTCACAATTAAAGCGGCTGTGTGCGTGTGAATGCGAGTTTGTTTTGTGCACGCATGTATGTGTAGGCATGTAGGTGGTGGCTGCTTCAACAAAAAAAAGAAAAACATTTTGATTGGCAAACTTTATCTGTGGGCCCGGAGGGAGCGTGGAGCCACTGTAAACGATTTATCGGAAAAATGCATCCCAGAATGCACCTGGGGGGCTCTTGCCCCAGGACGATTATTGAATGACCTCTGAGAGCTTGACTCCTCACCTCCCCGCCTGCCCAACAAATTAACTTCCCTGAGTACGCCAGGAGACATGAGGACGGCCCAGAGCAGGGAAACAATGGCTGCTTGGCTGTTCTGTGCATAGTGGGTTCCGGTATACGTACAGCGTACATGACTCGAGGCGAGACGTGGCTGTGTTGTCAAACAGAGCTGTGTGTGATTGCAAGGTTGCACTAAATCCATGAGTTTAAAATTGACTGAAATTAAGGGAATATTTTTCAGTGGTTTTAAAGAGAGGGTAACATATTATTTATTTGCTAAACTGTTGACACACGTCTCTCAGAAAATAGTATGTCAACTATATATAAAACATTTTTTGGGGAGGAGCCACATTTGATATTTTAGCTTTATCAACTGAAATGATCGACATCCGCCATTTTGGAGAGATAAACTTTGGGTTGCCTGATGACGCGCACCGCAGCGCCATCAAGGGAAATCTTGTCTCGGTGGAATGCTAACTCGACACGCCCATCGACTGCCAGGATGCAGCAACATTATGTGGACGAAAGCAGCTTGGTATTCTAATAACAAGCACAAATAATAAAGATGAACTAAATACATGTACGCACCTAGTCGGAACCTCAGGGCCGCCAGCGGTCCACTATGGAAGGCCAGCAGCAGCACGTCTGCGCCCTCTGGAGCTCCGTCCAGCCCCGTGCCCCAGTGGAGGCCCTCCAGACCCCCTGAGCAACGCATGTGCTGGGCCAGCTGCAGCGTGGGGCCCAAGGCCAGCTCCTCCGACACCAGCCCCAGTCGCAGAGGAGCCAGGCCCACATCGAAGCTCATCAGCTCCCCCTGTCCACCGCCTACCACGACCAGGGCTCCGGCCGGGTGCCAGGCCAGCAGCGAGGGTGGGACGGGGCAAGGGGCAACGAAGGGGTCCCCTGGCCTCCTCTGGTCGCAGAGGACAAGGGAAGAGTCGGCGAGGCCCAGGAGGAGGGCTGTTTCGGACGGGTGGCGCGAGCAGGAGATGGGGCGGGAGGGAAGGGGGATCCTGGTGCTGGTGGGAAGGCGTTGCAGACGGTTCCGGGCGCACTCGTAGGTGCAGGTTTCAGCCCAGCAGGCACCCCTGGGGTCCTGGACATTGGCTTCTGCTGCTGGAGGAGGCGGAGGGGGCAGTTCTACCATCAGCAGCTGGTAGGGCTGTAGCAGGCTGAAGCGACAGTCCAGAGGATCACCCTCTGTGCAGATGGAGCTCAGGACCTGCAGGTAGAGAGAGGGAGAGGGAGGGCAAGGTAGAACACGAGAGGAAGAGAGGACAGAGAGATGTGAACAGGAAGAAATGAAACAAGATAATTAGTGTGGGAAGGATATTATGGCTGAATGAGCTTAGCTTGTTTAAACAAGAAAATGTGCTCTGTGTTTACATATGAAATTCTGCTCTCTGGTTCTACATCGCACTTAGAACCTGAAAGATATCATGACAGAACCCATTTTTGTCTAAGGATTTTCAACACACTTCATTCATAAAATGCTTTCAGATGTTGAGATGAAAGTAAAAACAAAAGTACAGTTACTTAAATATCAGCACACAGATGACAATGCAAAGACACCTCCTGCAGCATCCCAAGAGGTGGTTACACATGCAATGTTTGCTCAGGGGTGCTTGAGTTGTGATGGTAGGCATCATAGAGGCAATACAAACCAAAATATAAAACATTGCTGTACAGTAGGTATCCGTCAGTCTTGCTAGTGGCTGACCTCTCCCACCCATGTCATGCTTGACAGCTGAGCCTGTGACTGACGTGACGTCAATATGTGAAACTAGAAAAGCAGTTCCTGCAGAAACTATGTGGGCTCGCTGAAAATGTATACTGTATGATGTATGATGTACAGTATATGATGGCCCTGCGTCGTGATGATGGATGGTGACGTATTCACCGTCGGCCCCAGGAAGTGGCAGAGGTTTGAATGCGTTGTTATAGCAACCACAGATAGCACCTCTGTGTGAACCTAGAGCCTAAAAAGAAGCATAAATAACTGTATAAAGGGAACTAGTGTGTGCTCACTGGAGCGAGCCCATCCAGAACACAGCATGGTACATTAATTGTCTGATTAGTGTGGTTGCCCTAAGGGCAACCAGACTCTTGTAATTGTAACACTTTATTATTATTGTGGGCTCGCCACAGCGAGCACACACTAGTTATTGCCAGTCTATATTTATTTCTTTATTCAAACTGTTCAGCTCTTTGCAGTGATGTGTGCTTGTATTTTTATTTTTACAAAGTTTTATACTTTTTAACTTTTTAACTTTTTTTTACATCCTTTATAATGAGAGTCGATGGAAGAAAGGTCCCATTTTTCACAGTTAACTTTTTGAGCTCTTATTACTCCGTCATACTTTCACTTTGAAACTTCATTTAAACTTTATAATGTTCATCTATCTTTGAACTTTCATTGGTGAAAAAGTTGTTTTGAAAAAGTTTATACTTTTTAAAATATTTAACTTTATTTATAGTTTTTTCCTCCCATAGACAATGTATGGGATTTTATCTCTAAATCAACCTCACTTTTGCAGCCTCATTACTCTGGCATACTTTGTCGTAGAAACGTGATTTAAACTTTAGAAAGCTCACACGACTCTGGACTTTTTCGTGGTTCAAACCGTATTCGAATACGTTAAACGTTTTTTCCAAAATCGCAGTTCAATCGCAGGCCGTTTCGCCTAATTAGTGCCAACTTAGAGTGCGGGGCTTCTTTGACTAGAGTGTGGAAACTGAAATCCTTTCCTTGAAAATGTACCAAACAAATTGTCGTCCCGGCCAAAATATTCATTTTACACGCATGTTCTTTGGTCATTTTGTAGCCACACATGTCCTCTTTCACACAATGTGACCACCAAAGCACAGAGACATACAGAATGTGAACTACGGCCTGTGACACAAATACAGTCAAGCTGCTCATTGACCTCCATTGTATAATTCTTACGAGGAAATTATCGCGATGACAATTCTTAACTCGCTCTTATAACCACATTTTCGATCGTACCAACACCACAATCGCACATGGTGTACCTCAATATCTCAGGCCACTCACAGCGAAAAAAATATTTGCATTCGACTTTTACTTTTTGCGATAGAGCAATTTTCGGGCATAGTTTCCCCCATTCAGGACCATTGAAATCTCCCAGTCATAGTGCTGGCAAGTAGTAGTACTAGTAGAACTCTTTTTACTTCCACAGCTGAGACATATAAGGGCTTAATTACAGGGCTTGACATTAAAGTTACAAGATCTCAATGAGTTGCTCTGCGATACCTTGTGAGCTTGTAGGTCTGCTATTTGTGCAATTAGCTGGCCTTTACACAGCTCTCGCAAGAGCATGCACGCACGCACGCACACACACACCCTGTCTTCATATTGGCTGGCCTTTACACAGCTCTCGCAAGCGCACGCACGCACGCACAAACACACACGTTTAATTGTTTGTTTTTTTCAATTTCTTTTAAAAAAAAATGAAAAAATGAAAAAATTGAAAAAACTTTAAAAAATGAAAAAAATGAAAACTTAAAAACTTAAACTTAAACTTTTTTTTTTACTTAAAAAGAAAAAACTTCAATTTTTTTGATTTTTTTTTTTACATTTAAAGAAAAGCTTTTAAAAACATTCTACAACTTCCACATACTTTATTCCGCTTTATGCAGTTATTTATGCTTAAACTATAGTTTTTACAAATGTTCATACTTTTTTTTTACTTTTACTTCAGCTTTAATACATTTTCTACTTTTGTTTACAATTATGCTACAGTCCCGAAATTTTTATTATGGATTTAGACCACCAATGGGAACACTATTACTCCGGTCCCCGAGTTTCAAACTTGACACAGCAATAACTTTATACATTGCATTTTACGCGAGCCCACGCAGTTTCTACAGGAACGGCTTTCTACTGTAGTTAGTCTAGGGCAACCAGACTCTAGTAACTGTAACACTTTATTATTCTATAGAGTAAGACAAAGTTTGGCACACTACTTGTCCCACAGTTTTGAGGAATCGTGAATCGTGTGCTTGTGTTTTGCTAAGAGAAATGTTGTATAGTTTAATTGATATGAATTTATTAGTGAATTACAATTTCCCATTGACATGAATGGGAAAATGCAAAAATTCACATTCAAGTATTTTTTCCTCTGAGACTGTGAGGACTATAGTTACAAAACTTGGAGGATAAATTCATAATTATCACTAAAATTAATTAAAATTATAATTGTATCGGTCGGCCTCATGGTTGCGCTATAACAGCCCACTTTACCTTTTGGCTTATAACTCTTGAACCACGCCCATTTCCGCCATGATAGATTTTCGGCCATTTTGAATTTTGTCCAAAACACACTTTTTGCTTTTCGCAAAATGTATTTTCTACAAATCTCACAAAAATCTGTACACGTGATCTCTGGACCTTTCCGATGAAAACTCGAACGGCGGAACTTCGATAGTGCGTATCGTTCGGCCGTAATCGTCGCCCGAAGTTAGTGGGAGGGGCCCATTTTACAAAAAATGCCGCAAATCACGAACGGAATGTCCAATCCATCCCAAATTTGAATCAGATGTCCGGGGTGGTTAAATCAACCAAGTTCTAAAAGCAATTCCATTTTCATCCATAGGGGGCGCCGCAAATGCGAGAAATGTAACCGTTTGTCGCAAAAACATGAATTTCGGGGGTTAAATCCCCTCCGAATCACTTACGCATGATCACAGGGGTGACGCGACATTGTAATTGGCTGTCAACATTAGTGGGAGGGGCATATGTAAGCCACTGCGGCAACCACACTCTGCAATTTTTTTGAATTGCGAATTTTCTAGTTGAATGAAGTTCTTGTAATTGTGCTTTGGCAGTAAAAGAAGAAAGAAACTGAACACAAAGAGTACAGAGTACTATGAGAGACAGAGTATAAGGCAGGGAGGGACAGAGACCGAGAGCTGGAGATGTGCGAGAGAGACAGAGAGAGTGAGATGAGTCATATACTGTAGCATGGCATGGCAGCAGCCTCACACCCCCCGCCGGAGTCGGCAGAAATAGAGCCTTCCACTCCTCGTACAACAAACACTCGGCTGTCAATCAAACGCCTGCTAATGATAAGAGCCCCATTTAACTCCAAGGTCAACAAGCGCCTTCTCCCTGAGCATTTCCACAGCCTGGCAGCCCGCTACCCAGCGATAAACAACCTCCTCTGTTTACCATACCTGCGTGAGCAGCCAGCAGAACACGTGGACGTCAACTGAAACAACCACAGACACCGGTCGGTCCTCAATTTAGAAAAAAAGAGCGGAAAGGAGAATGATGCTATAGCTAAGGAGAGATTTGACCAGCAGTGGTCCAATGTGATTTATTTTGCTCCCTGGGCCACGGCCAATTGGGTGGCTGGATCTGTTTGGGATGGGTGTTTGCGACAATGGGCCCGTGCTATGCTAGCTAGCTTTGACACCGGGTGAGATAGGTCCTTCACAATGGGGCAGCCAGGCACCATTGGTGAAAAACGGCCCCACAACAAGGCAGCGTCCACAGTATAGGCAGACATCAGGAGACACAAAGTGCACACTGACAGGTCCATAATCGCACAGTTAAGTCCTCGGTGTTCATTTAACTCTGTTGAGTGTAAGAATGGTCTATTATCTATTTCTATGCTCCCGGGGTAAAATTGACACGGAGGACTTCACTGTGTGCCAACAGGGGGGGTTTCTTCATATTGTGAGGAGGATTTCATCTCACTAAAGCTCCCATCAGAGGAGCTGCATTCACCGTGGCAGCCCTGGCTAAATGAGACCAGTTCTTTTCGCCATGTAGACAGAACAGGGGATCGGCTGCCTGCCTGTGTTTTTCTGGTTCCTTCCTTCCTACCGTAAAGCTGGCCAGCCCTGTTTTTTTGGCAGGCTTTGCCAAAAAGGGACTTAGAGGCGAAAGTGAGAGAGTGAGAGAGAGAGAGAGAGGTAGGGAGGATTTTTTTTCTTTCCTGCTCTAAGTCTACAGCAGGAGGAAAGCAGATGACTGTCCTATTGAATGCATGTTTTTCTCTCTGTAATCCCCCAGAGCAAACTCCTGCTGGCTCCCCAGGGGTGTGTGTGTGTGCGTGCGCATGTGTGTGAGTGTCACTAGTATGTATACAGTATGTGTGTGGCTGGAGAAGGTCAGCAGTGTATGGTACTGTATGTCTGTATACGGTTGTGTGTGTGTGTGTGTGTGCGTGCGTGCGTGCGTGTGTGTGTGCGTCTGTGTGTCATTGGGTGTGAGGGTTCTGTTCTCTGCATAGGTTTGTACGTGGTGGTACAGTACATGCACACGCGCACACACACACACACACACACACACACACACACACACACACACACACACACACACACACACACACACACACAGACACACACAGAAACAGATGCACTATACTGTACATACTGTGTGCACTCCAGGCAAGGTTCCACAAGCCCATCCTCACAGAGAGATCAGTTTGTTGCTCCCGGGGAGAAACCTTGTATCTCATGTTTTTTTTGTAAAATAACTCTCATACTACAATGTCACACAAAAGTAACAACAAGGTCATCAGGGTCAGATCAACATATGGAATGTCAGAACAGGTCAGCTCCATATATGGAGATCTAAGGGTGGCAATGGGGGCTGTGTCTTGAGTGTACAGCGCTCCATATATGCACATCCAGGTGATGATCCAGGGTTTACACTCCATACAGTATATGGAGCGTGTCACAAGGCGTGACGGACTGACGGCCATATATGGTGGCGTGATGTGCAACGAGGTGTGAGGGACTGACGGCCATATATGGTGGCGTGACGTTTCACGAGGCGTGAGGGACGGAACGGCGGACGGTTTTCGCAGGTTTTCATAAAATAGCCAAACTACAAGCTCACGGCATGTCGCGGTGAGATGGGTCATGTGAGCTTGCATTTAAATAATAATTGTATTCAATGATGAATAGCTCCATTGGATCCATTTTGTAACACAAGGTTCCACAGTTGTGGACACACATGCGAGGTGTGCGCCCGACAGCCACGATTTGCTGTGTGTTACAGAAACTGCACACAGCCACATCTGATCCTGTTAGGCCGCTGTTGAGCCAGCCTCCCACCCTGGCACTGTGAGCAGGACTGGGGCAGCTGATTCAGCTCTCACACCGTGGCCGTGGATGATGGTGGTCGAGTATGTGTCCAGTATTTTGACAGCACATTTTTATTTTTGTCGCCTTTTAATAGTTTGCATTTAGTTTTAGTCACATTTTTGTCACCTAGAATGTTTTAGTGTTAGTCTAGTTTTAGTCGCCTAAATATGATAAAGTCTTAGTCGACTATAAATTGGCAGTTGATTTAGTTGACTTGATGCTCCCTTCTATGCATGAGGAGTCCAAGCTGCTTCTTTTCACCTGCCAGGGTGGAGTTTCCCTGGCCGGACGTAGCGCGTGGAAGGAACACGTTATTCCGACCAGTTCCTTTCCCCTCCATCAGGCACCCCGGCTGGCCAGGGGGAGGTAGTTTAGAGACCAGGATTACTGCATGCTTTTTGTGAGGGTACCTACCCTAGGGGACACGGGGAGAACATGCAAACTCCACACAGAAAGGCCCTTTCGCCATCCCCGCCTCGGGTATGGGCACTGATGACATGGAGAGGGAAACACGTCCCCAGTACCCACAGCGTCCCCAGCGGGAATCGAACCCAGGACCTTCTAGCTGTGTGGCAACAGCACTACTGACTGTGCCACCGTGCCCCCTGAGAAGTGCAATATTGCAGAGTTTTATTGTTGAGGTTTGATTGAATGCCTAACAATTGCCTGTGATGTGTTTCAGTAATAATTTGGGCTGGACCATGTGCAGGATAGCAGAGGGGTGTTTTGTTGTTCTTACTGTGTGTGTGTGTGTGTGTGTGTGTGTGTGTGTGTGTGTGTGTGTGTGTGTGTGTGTGTGTGTGTGTGTGTGTGATATGAAATGTGAGCTTACCATAATCACATTAATCCTTAATCATATTCCATCATATTCAAACAAGATCACTGTATTTTATTAGATATTATATTGATATTATACTGTAGCTATTTTCTCCAGCTCCGTGTGGTGCATGAACCCCCCACCACTATTGTGTGGGGTGGGTCTATGATGCACAATAGTGGTGGTCCCCAGGTTTCTCTTAGTCAGGATGGTGGTCCCTGGGTCAAAATCAGTTGAAAACCCCTGTTCTAGTGTAAAGGACATATTATATAACTTGTATAGTTCATGTAGACTTAGTTTTAATACTTGTATTATTTTTATTTATGTATATATATTAAACATTAATATATAATATATATTAAACATTAACATTAAACATTATGTATTTATGGTACGCTCTCATTTATAATACACCCCTGTAAATGGTATAGTCCAGGCTCATTATCTCCAGCTGGGTATAAAAGGCTGCCATTTTGCTAGCGGACAGGATGGGACTCTGTCCTGGGAGTAGAGAGCTTCCTGTATTTATGTCAGTTGGTATTGTTTTGTTGCTGAATAAATATACCAAATGCAAAAATGGTCATCCTCACACCTACAAAAATGTAGTAATGAAGAACAGATTATGCCTCTGCTTCTTTAAACTGGAAACCTAAATTGGCAATGTCACCTTATCTAGCCGGTGTTTAGCCTGGAACTCACCTATGCTTTTTATGCCATAGGCAGCTCCCGGCAGGATCCGCCGGGAGAAACTATGCGCAGCTGCGCGACATGAGACTAATTACTTAGAGCGACAGAGAGAGAGAGGAGTGTGTGTGTGTACATGTGTGCGTGTGTATGTCAATTTTACAAAGGTGCAGACGATCAGAAATCAGCAGAGAGTGAGCAATGTTTGCGCTACTCTATGCCGAATTGAAGTGGACTCAGACCCAGACTTTGTTTTTCCTCCCTGGAAATAAAAACGTCTGGGTTTCCGAGGCTAACCGGTGTTTGACTCTAATGTGACTGGTTTGTACAGCTCCGTTCCCATTGGTGCCCTTTCTAAAACACGTTCTGTAGGTTACAAGGTGCTTACAAGGTGCTTACTTTGGAGAAGAGCCCAAAAGCTAATGGTGTGTACTGTGTATTCACTTAATGACTATGTAGTTCAGATAAGAGGATATGTGACCTAGCCATTTCACGGTGTAGTTGTTGTAAAACAAAATAACAATTAAAAAATATATATATATAACAAACTACATAAAATCTGTTATGATAATACAACTAGGGCTGGTCACTTCAGTGTATCATAAAATATACAAAATATATTGAAATAATAAGAATATTCTGTTTCCAGGTTCAGGAGCATGTGATGATTTATCAGGGGGAAAAAAACTATGATTATGATGATGACTTTGATATGAAAGATAATGAATGATTGTGCAAGAGAAGGAAGACATAGAGAGGAGGAGGAGGAGGAGGAGGAGGAGGAGGAGGGAGTGATTGCGGCAAAGAAAGAAAGTGATAGGATAAGTAAAATACAAAGAAAGAGCATGGAAGAGAATAAAAGTGAGGGTGAGAGAAGACCAAGAGAAGGAGGCAAGAGATATATCATTAGAAAACAAGGAAGGAAACGGGGAGGAAGACAGTCAGACTGCAGAGAGAGAGAGAGAGAGAAAGAGAGAGAGAGACTGAGAGAGTCAAACAGAGACCTACAGTTAAGTGGCTTTCCTCTACTTATTGGTTTCAGTGACTGGTCAAAACTGTTCTCCATTCCCCCCCTCCCCCCTCTCTGCTTCTTCTTCTTCTTCTTCTTCTGTGCTATGAAAGATAAAGCGTCCGGGTCCTACTGAGTGGCTGGCCCTTGTTCACAGCTGTGGCCTTTTGGAGCCAATTTTCCAGCTCAGGGAGCAGAGAAAGACAGAGGGAGAGGGAGAGGGAGACAGATATGGGGGTGGGAGGAGGAGGAAGGAGGGATGAGGAGTGTCGGGGAGGAGGAAAAATGGGAAGTTTTACGGAAGTGAAACATGGGTCGTAGCAGGCTGAGGATGATGGTCTGTACTGTAACTGTGATACCATGGATTATAATGGGTGCTGGTGAAAACCCATCGCATATCGTTGCTGTCGGCAGAAACCACGTAACTCCATATTTCAGTTTCATTTGTAAATGAATGCCGTACTTTGTTATCTATTGGTGTCACACAACAAAAGTAGCAGAAATAGGTGGTCTACAACCTTGTAACGTGTTAGTTTTGGACATTCAAGCTTTCTGCATGACAGCGATAAGTAAAATGAGAAATCCTGTAATACTGTACTGTTGGATCAGTATCTCTATTGTGACTATAAGGTGCTGATTTCACATTTGATTAAGTCTGTATTGTGCATGCACATAGCAAAATCACTAGTGTTAATTGCTGTAAGTGTAAAGATGGATCCATAAGACACATAGAGAGATAGATGTAAAGGCTTTTCCTTTTACAAAAATGGACCTGTGTCCACATGCACTGTAAAACACCATAATGGTTATATGAAGCTCAACATTGTTTTTCGTACATTAGCTCTACATTTTTCTCTTCAGTCTTTACACACTGGGAGCTTGACAAATAAACAATATGAATATTTCCGGCGGGGTATTCAGGTTTCAAAACGATTTAGTTAATGCCAGATTCATATAGATTGGTGCCCTTGGTTGCGTTGAAAAATCAACCTTTTCCTGATTTGCTTCATTGCCACAATATTTGTGTTCTGTGTGGACACACAACAGTTCCAAAAAAATAAATTTCAGGCGAATTAATTGCACACAAAAAACACAAAAACACCCACGGAGTGTAAGGTCCTTTAGTGTGAAAACGGTCTAAAATGAATGTTTGTATCTTCCCTATGCAGCAGTGTTGTTTTCTACAGTGGCACATCACAGCTTAGCCACCTACAGAAGAAACACAACTTAATGCAAACACGGCATGGATTTATGCATGCTACATGCACACGCTGTTCATATATTTAAGACATGTAAGATTTCTGCTCATTAACCATCTCTTTTTAGCTCATTTGTTTCACTCGCGACAGATGCGGTGCCTGCATAGAAGAGAATAATAATAATAATTACCAGACATCAGGAGTCACATGCAAAAACACAGATCAAATAGCAGAGGAGAAACTGTTTGGTGACAGATAACTGGATTGTCACACAAAAAAGTATTAATAAAATAAATTCAAAACCCACAACAACAACAAAAATTAAATGAAGAATGGCAGGACGACACTCTTGTGTGTCCTTGCTCATTAAGATTATTAAATTCCAGTACATCGGAGAGTGTGGGGAGAGGAAAGGGAAGAGAAACAAGTAGGGGGAAGTGTCATTATAAATGTTAACCGGCTGTGTATCACATGTACAGTAAAATACAGTATATGCCCCCCACACGTTTTGTATTATGTATACTAAATTGGCTTGGTGAACAGAAATAAACACACGTATATTCATATGCTATTATTTATATATATATAGGTTTGAACTATGAAGTGACTGAAGTCACTCTGCATCTCTCTGTCTCTGTCTCTCTCTCTCTCTTTTTCAGTCCTTTCCCGATGATTGCTGTGTGGCGTCTCTTGCTCTTTTTTTGATTCCCGCTACGGTCCTTACATAAACTGCTCACTTAATTTCACACCGCTCGTCAGAGAGAGCGAGAGAGACAGAGAGAGAAATGACATCAAACGCTTTCATTAAGAGAGAGAGAGAGAGAGAGAGAGACACACACTTTATTATTCTAGTGTGGAAAAGGAAGAGGGTGGAGGACAAAGTGACGTAGGGCAGGGGAAATAATTAAATATGTTAAAGCAAATCTGCTGTAATGTCAATATTCATGTATTACCTCTCTCTCTCTCTCACTCTTATTGGCAATATGTTGACCTCCTAGTGTGTGTGATTGCTATCATTCTTGTCTCTCTATACTAGACTATAGCCATACTTATAGTCATATACTTAAAGGTATATTCAGTGATTTCACTCAAAAAACCTTAGGTTTCGTTTTTGTCTGTGGGACCCAGCCTTTCGTCCAATCAGGATAGAGAGTCAAAAACGAAACCTAAGGTGTTTTTGACCCCCAGGGGTTAACTGGGGACAGGGAGGAACTCCTTATATGGTCAGCACACTCTATAGTAGGGAGGATTATCACAACAAAACAAAAAAATAAGTGATATTTGAATTAAGTGAAATAGCGGAAATAAAATAAAAGCAGAACTACAAGCAAGTATAACCAAATGGATCCGTATTTGTATACTCTCAGAGTTACAAAAGGCGTGTGTGTACTCCAGTGTGCTATCAGCGTACTACTGTACTGTCCACTCAGGTCTATCAGTTCTACTGTACTGTCCA
Organism: Protomyctophum parallelum; assembly: GCF_964188405.1. Classification (NCBI taxonomy): domain Eukaryota; kingdom Metazoa; phylum Chordata; class Actinopteri; order Myctophiformes; family Myctophidae; genus Protomyctophum; species Protomyctophum parallelum. The sequence goes on along the minus strand of NC_139704.1, from coordinate 8,787,594 downwards.
CTCAGGTCTATCAGTGTGACTTGTGTGTATGTGTACCCATGCATCTTTATGTACCTGTATGTGTGGGCCTATCTGTGTGCGTGTGCGTGCGCGCGCGCACGCGCGTGTGTGTGTGTGTGTGTGAAGGCGTAGCACAGCTTAGTTCCCCTCAGCTCCTCTTTCACATGCTGATGCAACATGGCTGCATGACGGTTCGAGCATCTAACACACCGTCCCCAATCCCATCCACCATAACACAGCCTGCCTCCTCACTACAGCTCTCTGTGTGTCCTTACCGTACAATGCTGTGTGTGTGTGTGTGTGTGTGTGTGTGTGTGTGTGTGTGTGTGTGTGTGTGTGTGTGAGTGTGTACACTACTACCAAACTACCGTCGGTAGTACTGTCGTCTCACAGCTAGAAGGTCCCGGGTTCGATTCCTGCTGGGGACGCTGTGGGCGCTGGGGACGTGTTGTCTCATCCGCGTCATCGGTGCCCGTACCCGAGGCGGGGTTGGCGAAAGGGTTTCTGTGTGGAGTTTGCATGTTCTCCCCGTGTCCCCTAGTCCCCTGTGCGTGTGTGGGCGTGCATGCATGCATGCATGCGTGCGTGCGCATACGTGTGCATACCTTGAGACCATCAGCAGGCGAGCAGCTGAAGAGCACCAGGTTGGTCCTGTGGGTGTGTGTGTGGCTGCTGGGTGTCCAGGGCCACAGCTCCTGGCTGGGGTCTTCCAGCGGCCACCAGCACACCGCCACGTCCTGGAGGTGGTTGAGACCCACCCGGCGGACCACACGCCGCCCCGCGCCACCACGCACCTCCACACACATGAACTGGAGAGAGACGCACACACACACAGCAGAATGAAGGCTTCTGCCACCTGAAAAAGAGGCAATTCAAAGGACTGTACACAGAACATTAAGTATTAAGACACAGAGGAATAGAAACACATTATGAAAGGACATCTGAATGTAATTAAAAAAATAATTATTTGACAGACAGTCAGTGTAAAGACTGTTAAAACAGTGTAAAAACTGATATGATCCACTTTTTTGGAATTAGCAGCAGCATTCTGAATCAACCTAGTAGTGAAGTCTACTGAAGTATACTGAACATCCTTGATATATTCTGACGGTAGGCTTTTTAAATGTCTTAATGTGACTGTTGAAATTCACAACTGAGTCATGACTACACCGTGCAAGATATTTCTTGCTTGGTTTGTGGTTTTTAACATTACCGATTTTAATTTCTTCCTTGGCTCCATTCTTTTTATTACTTCAGTATTGTCTTTCATATGGGGACCATTCAATCCATGACATGCAAAACCATCTATCATAGTCTCATTACACTGATTACTTCGTTTTCTGTATTTGACATGGAAGCAAAGCTTTCCTAGAACGGAAATGTCCATTCTTGATTCTCTATTTTTAATATGCTATTATGTACTGTGTGTAGCTATACCCATACATCACTGGCACACTGGCACACGCCAGAAGGAATTCGAAAGAAAGAAAGAAAGAAAGAAAGAAAGAAAGAAAGAAAGAAAGAGAGAGAGAGAACGTATAGGCCTAAGAAAGTCAAGTTTATCAGGGGATCAGCCAACCAGGCTAATCTCAGCGATTCACCCATTTGGCGTCAGACACACCTCACGGCTCTGAAACAAAGGACACATCCATCCTCTCATCTCAAAATATTCTTCCTTTGTCCTTCCTCGCTCTTGTTTTTGTTGATGTGTAAGGTCATTTTTTTTATCCTCCATTATTAATGTCTGTGTGTGTGTGTGTGTGTGTGTGTGTGTGTGTTTTGTTGGGCTTGTTGTTTTTAGCAATGTGCATATTTTTGGGAAGGGGCCGCCACGCTCTGCAGGCCACAACACAGAGACACGGTAATGAGCGCTCGTGGTGCTCGGGGGGCACACACACACACGAGCAAGCACACACACATAGTCATATGCATACACACATGCAGACAGACAGACACACATACTGTATGCACACACACACACACACACACACACACACACACACACACAAACACGTGCCATTAAACAAGCAGTGGTACTATCTAGAAGCTGTTTTTAAAGAAGGTGAAATTGCAGGTCTAGCAGTGTGACCCTGTCTTTTATGTTCTCCACAGCTCATTCTCTCTCTCTCACACACGCGCACACACACACACACGCACGCACGCACGCACGCACGCACATACACACACACACACACACACACACACACACACACACACACACACACACACACACACACACACACACACACACACACACACACACACACACACACACACACACACACACAGCCATATTCATACAGGCCTTTCAATCAGCCTTTATCTACAGTCACACGCACACATACACACACACACACACACACACCCTCACACACACACACACACACACACACACACACACACACACACACACACACACACACACACACGTCCTGACCCCCGTGACAGAGCAAAGGAGAGGTAGGGACCTGGCAGATAGAAGGAGGATAGAGGAATAAAGGGGAGGTAATGAAGAGAGGCAGATTGTCTGAATGGAGGGATGATAGAGGGGAGTCATAGAGGAGGAGGGATGGATGGAGGGATGATAGAGGAGAGTCATAGAGGAGGAGGGATGGATGGAGGGATGATAGAGGAGAGAAGAGGGGAGTCAGAGAGGAGGAGGGATGGATGGAGGGATGATAGAGGAGAGAAGAGGGGAGTCAGAGAGGAGGAGGGATGGATGGAGGGATGATAGAGGAGAGAAGAGGGGAGTCAGAGAAAAATAAATAAACTGTCTCTGCGATATTGTCGGGAGGTGTCTCTGTATCGTTTATGACAGTCAGTCACCATATTTGATACGGTCTGTTTCTAGACCTATAACCTCTTAGACTTACTTCAATGTAAGTATCCAACGTAAAGCCTTTATAAAAATGACATACTTAATTAATACATATATATTATTATTAAGTAACATTAACTTATTATGGAATAATTATGAACTATAGAGATATCAGAACCTGGGGAACATGAATCTCTCAAGAACAGATTCTGAGCTAGCACTGTTTTTCCCTTCTTTGCCGAAGGGGTCCCAGATTGGGGAACGTAGGTACGGTCCCATATTGCACTCTGGGCGTTGCCAGCCAGTGTATGAGAGTGACTGTGGGATGGGACTTCCAGAGGAAGTGATGTTGCGTTCTTTCTGGTTACGTTGGTTAGAGAGTGATGCTACATGCTGCCTGGTATTAAGTGGTTATTGGAGAATAAAGCCAAATAGCCAATGCACTTAACCGTGAATTACGTCTCCACGTCATTTGCGTACTCCTTTATCGGTGCCCACTCGCAATAGCCTCGAGGATCCACAGGTTGACAAGCACTGCTATACGGTGTTGTTAACCATTGTCTGTTTATTTTTCGTCCCCGGAGGAGGAAACGCGTCATGGACACTGATGACACTGTGTGTGCGTAATAACGAAGGGAGCAGAGAGAGAGAGAGATTGGCCACCAGGACGAGAGGGAACACACGCACGCACGCACACACACAGTGGGCTAATAACACTCTCTATCTCTAACTCTTCATCCCTCTATCCATCCATCCCTCCGTCCCTACAGCCATCTCTCCTCTCGTCCTCATTTTTTTCTGCTGGCGTTTGCTGGTCAGCAATAATCAAAAACCACTTTCTGGGGGTCGGATTAGTTTAGCCCCCCTCCCCCTCCTCAAGCTTAGCCCAGTGGACCAGGGAGAGGTGTGTGTGTGTGTTGCAGGGGCATGGAGGGTAGCCTACATTATGTGATTCTTTGCGCTGCATAGCTGCATATATGTTTTTTCCCACATTCGGACACTGTGTGTGTGTGTGTGTGTGTGTGTGTGTGTGTGTGTGTGTGTGCGCAGTGCGCACATGCGCAAAGACAATGGGAGGGTATATGTACTAGTGTGTTAGTGTGTGCAGCATCATGTGTTCCATGGGGTATATGTGTTTATGCGTTTGTGGAGAGTGTACATCTGTGTTGTGATGAGATGGTTGTGTGTGTGTGTGTGTGTGTGTGTGTGTGTGTTGGGGGGGTATAACATTTGGATTGGAGGCAGGGGGAGGGACTGCACGTGCGTGTGTGTGCAGTGTGTGTGTGTGTGTGTGTGTGTGGGGGGGGGTTCTTATCAGGACTCTGCCTCTGGAACCACATGGAGGAGAGATTGCTGCTTACACACACACACATGCACGTGCGCGCACAAGCACACACACACACACACACACACACACACACACACACACACACACACACACACACACACACACACACACACACACACCCTGTTTAACAAAAGGGTCGGCAGTAATGTGATAATGCTAGGTTTAGCAGTTAGCTAGTAAGTTAATGCATATCCAGGATGGCTTGTGGTGGATGGCGACTGAATAATGTCTTTTCACTAGTGCTGTAAAGTAACTACTCAAGTACTGTACTTAAGTATTTCCAATTTTCACTACTTTTACTTCTACGCTACTACATCTCAGGCAAATATT
>NC_139704.1:8755598-8778098 GCF_964188405.1 Protomyctophum parallelum | reverse complement strand
TATTAACCCCAAGATTCCTGGCCTGCTGTTTAACTTTAACTGATGTGCACACTCGCACACGCGCACGTGCACGCACGCATGCACGCACACACACACACACACACACACACACACACATGCACACACATGCGCGCGCGCGCACACACACACACACACACACACACACACACACACACACACACACACACACACACACACACACACACACACACACACACACACACAGATAGAGTCCCTCCAAAGACCCCAACCTCTCACAACAATTACTCTGATAATTAGTGCCTCTGAGGCTTTCAATAGTGCTCAGTGGGAGGTGAGTGGGTGTGTGTACCCAGGTGTGTGCGTGCACAAAATGTGTCTGTGCACGTGTTGTGAGGTGTGTCTGTGAATTTGTTGTTGCTGTTGTTGTTGGTGAGAGAGACATATAACAGATCTACAAGCTCAGAATCAGAACGCATCACATCATGCCACATTGTGAGCTTGTAGATCTGCTATTTTCACTACTTTTGTTTGTTTGTTTACTACTCTTGTATGATGAAGTAGGCGAGCATTCATTTACCAAAAACAAAAGTAGAGATATGTTGATACGAGGTTTCTGCCTGAACAGCGACGATATGTACTGTGTTGGCTTGGATGTTTGCCCTTACGTGGGCATGTGGGTGCCCAGCCTGTGATTGTGTGAGTGTGTGTAGACAGCATGTGTGCGTGTCTAGCCACAAATACACATGTTCCGCCTATGACCTATCACGCCTCTATACTCATGTGTGTGCGTCCGTCGTTAAATGTGTGTGCGCACATGCACGACCCGAGCACGCCATGGGGGCTTTATTATCACGCGTCCTGAGACCCCCATGGGGTGGAGGAGAGAGGCTGGCGCTACGAACAAATAATTGATACAGAAAGAAAGAAATAATTAGCAGATTTGGGCCTGCATTCATGTCCCTGTTATTCTTTTTTTATTTATTTTTATAAAGTATATTTATTGGTTTTTTAAAGACAAACAGACATTACACAACAAAAACATAATAACAAACACATAATAACAAACAAAAGGAAAAAAAACAGCTCAGGCACAACACTATTATAAATAAAAAGATTTAATATACAAAGACATGACAAGGACAATGAACCAAAATGACAAGTGACTTTCGAATTTTGATTCTCAATCAGGGAATACATCCATGTCCCTGTTATTCTGTCAGAGAGAGAGAGAGAGAGAGAGAGAGAGAGAGAGAGAGAGAGAGAGAGAGAGAGAGAGTCAGAGAGAGTCAGAGAGAGTCAGAGAGTCAGAGTGAGAGAGAGAGTCGCCAGATTTTGTTATAGAAACAAGCGGACAGGTCTGAAAAGCAAACAAGCCCAAAAGTAGCGACTAGGTCACATGATCACACACACAAACTTATAATATAATTAAATCACTTTAACCTCATATGGATCAGCTATTTGAAAACACCAGATCTACATCTCTTGTAGATCTGTTATTTAAGAAACACTGGTTTAAAAGGGAATACCACAAATTTTCATGTCATTAATATACCTTAGAGTTGTGTGAAAAAAAAGTCCCCCGCTTCTGTTTAGCCTAGAACTGGAGGTCTAGAACTTGGGGGTCATGTGATCAGTGACATCACAAAGGTGTACTCTTTGGCTGAGTACACCCAAATTAACCCCCCCCCCCCCCATACACACACACACACACACACACACACACACACACACACACACACACACACACACACACACACACACACACACACACACACACACACACACACACAGAAAAATAAAACCGCAACCCACACCCGCAGCACCCGCAGCACCTACAGTACCAATATCTACAAGCAATGTAATAAGTCCAGAGTCAAACAGACTTGGCAACACTAGAGAGAGAGAGAGAGAGGGGGAGGGGGGGGTGCTCCCTGGAGGAAAGAAGGATGGAGGGATAGTGGAGAAAAACACTGATGGATGCTCTTAGGGGTTAGATGCTCTTAGGGGAGGCCCCTGGACACACGCAGCACAAAAGGATTTAGCCGCAATTAGCGAGGTGAGCTGCACAGCTCACCTGTGGCACCTGGATGTGTGTGTGTGTGTGTGTGTGTGTGAATGGTGTGGTGTGTGTGAGAGAGAGTGAGTGGAGAAAGAGGGAGAACGAGTGTGGGAGATGCGTGAGAGAGAGTGTGGGGTGTGAGTGTGTGTAGTAGGCCTAAGTAGTACTGATTTAACTTGTACAGTACCTAAACCCAGTCATAAGTGTGTGTGTGTGTGTGCGCGTGTGTGCGTGCGTGCGTGCGTGCGTGCGTGACTAACCATCAGTGACAGTGTTGGCAGGTAGCCGTCCCACTAGTGTCCGGTCAACACACACTCTGTCCAGCTGGGATCCACTTAGGGTAAGGGTCACAAGTACACCGTTGCTCAGCACCAACTGGAGGGGGAATATATGCACACGCACGCACACACGCACACGCGCGCACACACACACACACACACACATACACACACACACACACACACACACACACACACATTGTGTCATTACGCTTGTGGATATATTTAATTTCCAACCCTGCAGCCGGGTCACAGACCTGTGACCTTTCCCTGACCTTAAGCTAATTCTAACTGTAACACTATACACCTCAGCCCTAATCACTATACAGAACCTGCTCTTTTTGGACTTGGACTTAATTGCTCTATAGTCTATAGACTTGGTAAACTGGCCCGGAGTCCATGGGCGTCACACCCATATGGTGAGTACGACGCGACACCCCCACTCTCACAGATCTGTGATGTCATCCCCACCACTTTGACTGGCTGTTTTTGTTGTTTTTTTTACACTTGGCAGTTAGAAAAGCCCCGCTGTGATTGGCCAACTCGGTGTCCCCTATATGAAAGTCTATTGGCAGTTGATTGTGTTCAATTTAGGTAAAAAAGATGGTAAAAAAAAAAGATTGCGCGCACATGCACGCGAATCCCCTCTCCACGCTCATCACCCCCACCTGTACTTGGATTACGTTTTTCTGTCTACACCAGATCTCTTTTGCGATTGTGTTGTGAGCTCGTAGATCTGCTCTTTTTTGGCTGATGTTCCCACAGGAATATGGATGCTGAGGTTCAAGTGGTTAACATTCAAATACTGTACATATTGTACATACAGTGAGATTTTGTCTGGCCATCCCTTTAGTAAGAAGAGACACCTTGGGCCGGGTGTCCAACCCTCGTCAGGTCAGACTAGGGTCAGAGCAGAGGGTTGGCAGGGGCCTGTACATTCCCTGACTGACTGGCCTTAAAAGCAATGTTTATGGATAGAGTATGTATGGTTTTATATGTGCTGACAGGGGTGTGTGTGTGCGACATGCGAGCGTGCATGCGTGTGCATGCGTACGTACCTGGCAACAGTACTTGCTCTTCCATCTGGTGTGAACACATGCATTGGTCTGCAACAGTTCCTGAACGAGATGGATAGATACATAGAGAAACAGACAGAGACTGAGTTAGAGAGCAGGAAAGAAGGGATGTTAAGTGTGTGTGTGTGTGTGTGTGTGTGTGTGTGTGTGTGTGTGTGTGTGTGTGTGTGTGTGTGCGTGGCGTGGCGTGTGTGAGAGAGCAAGAGTGAGAGCAAGAGAGAGGGAACTCATTCCTACTGCATTCCAAACACAGCTGGGGCAATCAGAGTGGAGGGCAGAAGGAGAGGAGAGGAGAGGGTATGTTTCTAGTGAAGGGCGGCAAACAGCCATCGTCAGGCCCTCTGAAAACAAAGCTAGCTCTGTGCTGCTACAAGGAGGGAGTTGGGGTGGGGAGGTGGGCTGAGGAGACATGGAAGGAGGAAGGATGGAGGGAGGGAAGCAGAGAAACAACCAACCTGTGGCCCCCTGATCCCCTCAAATATCCCCCTCGATGACAGAGCACGGCCAAAAGAGAGGTGATGAGAGAGGGGAGCAGAAAGAGAATGAGAGAGAGAAAGAAAGAGAAGAGGGCGAGAGATGAGATGAGAGAGAGAGGCACGGGCAGACCAGGGAGAAAGGGAAGAGAGAGAGAATGCCCCTATTTGTTAATCAATCGTCCGTTTCGGGGGGAAGAAAACTCCAGAAAAAGAGAATCCCCCGAGGGGAGAGGGAGGAGGAGGGAGGGAGGGATGGAGAAGGTGAAGAAGGAAGAGATGGTGGTGGTACTACTGGGGTTACCTTACCTCCAGTTCCTTCAGCGAATCGCGGAGCTTCTCCGGACGTCGGTTCCTGGGGGTCCACGCATACCCTCGAGCTACGGAGAGAGGAACGTGAAACATATACAGGAGGTAATGGCGTAGATTGTGTGAATGTAACCGTGTTTCAGAGCAGTGTGAGATCCATGCCACCATGTTGGATATATTTTTAGGAAGACAAAAGATAAGACGAAGACAAAATACTGCAGTTCAGTGCAGTATATCCTTTTGTTAACGAGCCTCCAAAATGGCTGCAGTTGTACAATTAAGTCACTCTGGATGATATATATCTGCTCAATACCTAAATTGTAAATTGACTACGTAATATTTCAGGATGCATATAGCCTTATACAGTCACCAGTTCCAGCCAGGTAGTAACAGCTGACCTGCATCCATTTTGGAACCCTCCCCATATATTTTTTGGCAACACCTTAGCTCTGTTGTCTGTTAATTAACTGTGATTCCCAGACTTCACTTTGAAACAAAGCCATGGTCGTAACACTGCAAAACGAATGCCGCAGAGTGTTTAAAATGCAGTAACCTACATTGCCGGTACATTTCCGGTGCCTGGGTCAATTTGTTGTTAGTGTCGGTGTTATGATTCATGGCCTCAGCTGCTTGACTCAGTGACATAACATTTATCTGCATAAGCATATTGATAACCATGATGGCTTACAACCATAGGTCGTAAAAAGAGTAGAAAAGAATTGTGGCATTTTATCATGCCCTGAAGAAGGCATTTTGTTTGCCAAAAAGTTGGTAACCCAATAAAAAAGTATTCTTTTGCATTGTGACTACGAGCTGTGCGGCCGTGGTCAGCACCTCCCCACTATTGGTGTGCGCTCCTACCTTTTTGTTTGCTTTGGCATTTTATCATGAACATTAGTGAGGAGTTATAATTATAGAAATAATTATGAAGATTGAAAAGTGGTACTTTAATTAAAAAAAATCTCACACGTGTGTGACGTCACGTGAGGGGCGCTCTTATATATACATCATCACATTCCGGGCCAACCACAATTAGCGTCCTACTTTCACCTTCTTCTTATTCTTTCTAGATAAACGTATTTTTAATTCGCTACTTATCCCACAGTTTTGATGGTACGCACTTGGGCCATATCTCAAATCGACCGGCCTCATCGGGAATGGTGTGCTTGCTCATTGCTAAGAGAAATGTTGTATAGTTTAATTGATATTAATTTATTTGTGAATTAAATTTCCCCATTGACATGAATGGGAAATTGCGAAAAATCAAATTCAAGTATTCTTTCCTCGGAGACTGTAAGCACTATAGTTATAAAACTTGGAGGGTAGGTTCAAAATAATTACTAAAATTAATTAACTTATAACGTTATCAGTTGGCCTCATGGTGGCGCTATAACAACCCACTTTACGTTTTGGCTTACAACCATAGGTCGTAAAATCTAAATTATTTTTTCCCTGGATTCGTTGGGTCATGACGCATCTCCCCATATAGGCCACGCCCATTTCAGTCAGGATAGATTTTCTGCCATTTTGAATTTTCTTCAAAACACACTTTTATTTTGTAAACCTATTTTGTCCGAATCTCACATTAATCGGTACACGTGATCTCTGGACTTATCCGATTGGAGGCCATTTTCATCCATAGGGGGAGCCGCAAATGTGAAAAATGTAACCGTTTGTTGCAAAAACATGATTTTTGTGGGATAAGTCACCTCCGAATTACTTCCATATAATCACAGGGGTGACTTGACATTGTAATTGCCTAGCAAAATTAGTGGGAGGGGCCTATGTAAGCATTTGCGGCAACCACACTTTGCGACTTTTCTAGTAAAAAATGTTTTGGTATTCAGACAGCCAATGGTATAGAACGCTCCCCTGGTCGCAATGACTAACCAATCAGGAAGTAGACAGGCAAATCGACCAATGACAAAGCTTCTAGGAAATTCTTTTAATGCAGATTTCCGCCCTTAGATGTGTCACAGAGACTACATTCTTTGGGGGAGCGTTCTACCCATTGCTGAATACCAAAAAGAAAAGGTCATTACATTTTTGACATATTATTGCTTATAGCAGCTTTAAGTGCATGCATTCACACTGTATCAATCTCTGCACAGACAAAAAGGGAAGCACGTCCTGTGTTAAAAAATCTCTTTCCAGCTGCCTGAGAGGAAAAAGTATTTATACTGCAGGCCACTTTTGCTGTGCCGCTGCAATCTCTCAAGCACAACCTCACGGTCAGCATAGCATACAGTATCTGACACGCGCCACTCCAAGTCCCCCCCCACCACCACCCATACACATTAATTTCCCAGTCCTCCCTTTCTCCCTCATCTCTCTCATTCGCTCCCTGGTGGAGAAATTGGGGAGAGAGAGAGAGAGAGAGGGAGAGAGAGAGAGAGAGAGAGACAGAGATGTGAAGAAAACAGAAAACATAGTTAATTGAATTTCTCGATCTGCCTCTCTCCATGCACGTACGTGAACTTCCTTTTTCGAGACGGGGCAATCGCTTTTCTATCCGTTTATTCTGACCACCCCTCCTTCACCCATCCCACCCAACCCCCCCCCCCCCCCTCCCCCCCCCATACTCTTCATCTGTTTTTGAAATTAACCATTAAGGAAACAGGCTCTCCATTAAGAAAAGAGTGGAAGGACGAGGCAAACAGATGCATGCAAATGAGCGTATGGAGGGAGGCAGTAGTGAGAAAGAGAGAGGGAGGGGTGGAGAGAGAGAGAGGGAGGGAGGAGGGCAGGGGGACGCGTGTTTGTCTCCTGATAAGGGTGTTTGTATTCCCCTCCTGGGAGAGAGAGAGAGAGAGAGGGAGAGTGTTGGGGGCGAAGAGGGGAGGGAGAGAGGGAGAAAGAGAGAGAGAGAGGGAGAGGAGGAAGGGAGTAAAATAAAAAGACAACAAGGGCAAGAGACGAGAGAGACCGGGACAAAGCGAGAAAGAGGAAAAAGGGAGAGAGAGAGAGAGGGAGTATGGTGGTTGACTTACTGGGACAGTTATTTCTAGGATATGTCCATACGCTGGTATGATGATTAGACTCAAACGTACACTCGCACACATGCACATGCCTGCACGTGTGAATAAGATGAATATTATTTTTTGTCACTCAGTGTCTCTGCTGTGTCAGTGAACTTACCTTCAGTGAAATGCATTTTCTCTTTGTAAAAGTGCTGCTCCAGTGGATTGGCTGAAAAACATGCAAGTATCCGCCCATTAGAAGTGAAAGGGGTTGTTCTTCAAATACCCTGACGATCACATTCCTCAGACTCTGTCATGTTGCCCTCATGTCTTGTTGCCAGTTTTTCTTTTTAGAAATCATCATAGGTGAAACCAAAGGTATACATTTCCACCTTTAACCACATGAACCCTAGCATACCTATTCTGGGCAATAATATTTGGTATTGAGGAGGGGGGGGGGGGGATGAGCAGACCAAGTATTGAGTCCCCAGTCAACTATAAGTAACTTCAAACAGTAATAAAGTAAAACAAAATTTAGCAAACTCAAACTGGCATAAAAGTTTGCATGCCACAGTACAGAGCAACATAGCAGACCAAACTTGGATCTCAACCAACACCACAGCTCATACAGGCCACATTTGAACTCCATCTGCCCCATAACCTGGACTCCTAACCCAGTTGCCTCGAGCATAGGAAAGTGGCCTGCTTGGTACGTAGCAAGGCCCACTGGCAGCAAGGCCCACTTTCAGGATTAGCAGAATTAATCAGATAAGGGCAGTGAGGGGCCAGACAGGCCTAAACATGGGCACCTGCTCAGGGGCAGGCTGGCAGGGTGGGGAGAGGAGGGGAGGGCTGGATGGGCCTGGCTTAAGGGAACCCCCCAAGTCATTCAAATGAGGCTGGGACTCCCTCTTGTGGGGTGATCTGGAACTGGTCAGCTGACCTTTCATGTCAGTGGAGATGTAGGCTACTTACTGTACATAGATATGATAAATTAAAATGACAACTTAAAATCATGAATTGAACTAAAACAGTGGTTCTCAACCTTTCCTGCATCAGGACCCACTTGAAAATCTCAAAAGCATTCACGGCCCACCCATATAACCACATAACACGGCAGCCTTTCACATGTTACAGTAAGTGGTCAGATGAGTGGACCCGGTCGCATGCATTTTCAGAGAAAGTTAAGATCAACCAATCGATTATGTTCCGGCTTGGATCAATGAAACTAGGAAAGTGTTCCTTGTTGTGAGTACTTTTCCTTCATTTGGATAATTATTTGAATTTGAATGTGCTACCTTTTGGGGATATTTTTTATATATTTTTTGGCTTTTTCTGCCTTTATTGATAGGTTGAAAGTGGACTGACAGGAAATGGGGAGAGAGATGGGGGGGGGAAGACAAGGCCATCGGAATCGGGAGTCGAACCAGTGGCACGTCAGACTGGCTCAGCAGCCTAGTGCCCGGACGGTTGAGCTAACCATCCAGGCCTTAATTCCTACTTTTTGATGTATATAACAGTTTGGGTCTAGCACTCTTTCACATATAGTACACTTTAAGTTCTTGTTTAGCAGTATCGCAATGAAAAGGTTCCAAGAAAAACATATCCTGACAGTTTTGCATATTACCGTGACATATTTTAATATTCATTTTACATTATCATTAAGTGTTAGTACACTTAGTGTTTTGCCAATTATTTTTATCAATATCCTCACGGGCCACAGGTTGAGAACCACTTAGGCCACGATGAAAAAATCCCATCTAAAATGAAAAGACAAAGACAACGTCCTTCTCTGCAAACGGTCTGCCTCGTTCTCCATTTGCAACGCTGCAGCCAGGAACACTGTGGGGGCTCTTTGATGTCAGAAACTTGGAACATGTCCAAAGTATGAAAGACGCTCCACTCCAATGTGTCTTTCTTGTTAAACTCTGTGAAGTGGATGAAAAGCTTGTGACGCAATGATGAATGCGATGAACGAAAATCAGACAACATATAATCCAATCTGATCTACATCTAATTAAATCCTGAATTTAGCATATCATTTTACGCCCTGTGCAAAATTAAATTAAATGCCATCCTTTTGGACTGCATTCGATAGAGTTCTATTGAGCACATGTTTTACTTCTAGTGCCACAAGTGGAAAACAGCTGATCTACAAGCTCACAATGCATGGCACCGGTGACACGTTGTGAGCCTGAAGATCTGCCATTCTCGGCACTCGACTCCCAATCGAACGACAAAGCATGAATTAAGCATTATCCTACTGTATCTGTTCCCACACTCCCCCCTCCTTCCCTCTGTTCTGTTATCAACCCACGTTGTAGTTTTCACCAAATGAAAGAGTCTGGGGAGCGAGGGAATCGTCTCTCCTCTGAAGACCGCAATGAAAAGAGAAGTTGTGTCGGTTTTTTTTGGTAGCAGGGAAAATGAGCCGAGTTTTAATGATATTTTCTTCTGGAGCAGTGGTGGGAGCACCGTAAATGCAGAGGAAGCCCTGGTGTAGCGATTAGAGCCGTCAGTAGCGACGTCTCCATTCCAATTGTCGGCGGGAATTTAAGTCGACTTCTGAAATATCCACAGACAAAAGCGGCGGATTGGGAGCCGTTTTGCGCCAGATGGTCTGAAGTGGAGGGAAATAAGCTACCTGAACATAGAACAGCAACTGGCAAGCAACAGAACACCCTAGAGACGCGTCTTCAAGAAACAGCTAGCCTAGGAACCATTCATATTTGTGTGTATGTGAGTAATCTCACTGAACTGATCAGCGGCAAGTCCTTGTGCATGCTACCAGTATAAAGGCCAATGAAGTAAGGTCACATTTGTTCCCACATGCACATACTGTATTTATTTCATCCGTTTTTAATGTATTATATAACTTAAATTGCATAATGGATGGAAGTCAAAGGCAGTGGGATCAGGTTGAAAACCTTCCTCAATTATGGAGTCATACTGTACATCATAGATGGATTGCTGACTGTCAGTGACTGACATGATGGACTGGCCACATGAAGTCACAGATCCACACGGAAGCCAAGGCATTATTAGCCCATTGAGACCTTGGCTTAAACCAGATTCTAGAAATGTCTTCTAAATCATCTTGAAAAACGTATCAGTGGTGCTCAAACTTTTTCATGGCAATGAATGATCCGTTTTTTGCTACGGACCAAGCTCGTAGTAATAGACCTTGTAGATCTGCCACTTTTGAACAGAGCAAGTTTAAAATAATGGTTAAAAGTTGTTCAAAGCTAAGCTGACATGGATGCATTCCAGGTCTTCTTCAACAATACTTGAGGGGAGATGTGATCTGGAACACGTGTTGGCCTGAGGTATAAGTCTCTCTGTGATTTGAGACAATGTCAACCATTTAGAGGCCCTATCACTGTGGGCCCAGCAGCCTATAGGTCAATGACAACACCCACCCAAGGCTGCTGGATGAGATAAGCCCGATTCATACTTTGCTGCTGTCACTCCCCGAACATAGCAGATCCACAAGCTCATATCACAGCTTGTAGAGTTTGTAAATCTGCTATCTTCCATGTCCACATTTGGTTCCGTTTGCACACTCTCAGATTTACATAATGTATGTCATTAAATATACGTGTGAATTGGGAATGGGAATAAAAGTTGAGTGTGTTTTGTGACAAGCAAGGATTTAGGCTCCTTTTTGTAGCCCGGGAGCTTGAATATTGATAAGATGATGGTTGTTGCAGGTCCCTGTACTACAATACGTAGCCATAGTTTTACGCGATAGGACAGATATGATCCGTCTTGATACCTGTGTCGGTTGTGCAAAGATGTGTGTCTGTACATGTGCATACTGTACGTGTTTGCGTGGGTGATGAGTGCAGTGCTAGGAATGTGTGCGTGTGTGTGTGTGTGTGCGCGCGTGTGTGTGTGCGTGTGCATGTGGGTGGGTGCCAAAAACACGCGTTATTAATAACCTTTGTGTGAGGTTGCATTTGTGCACGACACATATGTGCCTCTGTGTGTGCATTATGTTTGTGTGTGTGCGTGTGTGTGTGTGTGTGTGTGTGCGTGTGTGTGTGTGTGTGTGTGGGGGGGGGGTGCATAATGTGTACGTGGGTTTGTGTGTGTTTGCCAGCCTCTATGAGTGGCGGCTCCTTGTCATACATAAGGAAATCACATACATTCAAAAACAAGACAAACACAACGAACAGCGTTTATCTTAAAGACAAACAGACATCCAATATAAACACTGTTTACCTGGCTCGCCTTTATCATAGTACTGATAGGTGCCAATATCCCTATCTGTGAAGAGAGGGGAGAGAGAGAGAGCGAGAGAGGGAGAGAGAGAGAGAGAGGGAGAGGGGTGAGAGAGGGGTGAGAAAGAGAGGGTGAGATGAACATCTTTGCTGTCAGGAAAAAAGCAGAAGACACATCAGCAATTTGGCAGGGTAGGATAAACAAACCGTATCTGGCAGTGGTCTGTCCCAACTGCCTGCACCACAACTGAGATAAGAGACCCCGGGACGCAAGGACAGAGGGAGCAAGGGATGGACCGAGGGAAGGATGGAAGGAAGCAGGGAGCGACTGTGGTTGGAATGGATGGAAGGAGGGAGGTAGGAATATATATTATGCAGAGAGGGGTGCAGGGGAGTGGGAGGGTTGTGTGGAGAGAAGGATAGAGTGAAGAACGGAGAGAGGGTCACTCATATAGGGAGGTACAGGTCTACTGTATGAATAAAGACAGGACAGTTGGAGTATGAGGTAATCCATCTCATGAGGGACAGACTCACATACACGCGGGCACGCACACACACTTGCAGTATATACAAATTGCTCTATAGACTCTCTCACGCAAACAGAAGGCCTATAGGCAAATATGCATATACAAATACATAAGCAGACATTTGCAACACGCATGCACGCACACTGATTGATACCCCCTCCATCCATAAATCGTTATATTAATATTAATAGAAATATACAGTATATATACTGAATATTACAGGAACAACCAGGAGTTAAAGCGTTACACATTTGAGATTATTATAGCATAAGGTTTAACCCATTCTGACCTGAGATCAGATTCTAAAAATGTCAGTCGCTCTTCGATTTTTCAAAAATAGCAGACCTACAAGCTCGTATCGCGCCACCGAGTGGCGCGATACGAGCTTGTAGATCTGCTATTTTTAAATAGCTAAAGCATAACATGATGCTGACACCAAAATGGATGCCCGGTCAGAATGGGTTAATTTACGCCTCACACTACTGGACTGGTATAATATTGTGGAATGCCCCACAAAACATCCCCAAAACAGCACACCTTGGCAGGACCTGGCTCCGACCATGTTGTTTTAAAATATTGTTCCATGTGCTCTTTGGATGTCATTTGAGCACCCGCCCAGTGGTCTCTGCACCGGCCTGCACATTGCACGCACGCACACACAAGGTGTATGCACCCGGCATACATATACCGCTACAATAATAATAATAATAAAAATTATAATAATAAAGAAATATATATATACGGTATATATATATATATTATATATACTGTATAAAATACAAATTATATAAATATAATGTGGCTATATTACAGCACAAACGCACACGCGCACGCACACACGTATACGTACGCACGCACGCACACGAGATGTGTGAGAGTGCTGAGCCGAGGTATTTCATGGCGTGTTATTATTGCTGCATGCAGTGGGCCCACAGCAGTCTGATTCTAACAGCACATCAATTCTTTATCAGCGCTGTTTCTCTCTGCTGCTGTTATAGCCGCTGCTGTCATCCCTGCTCCTACGGCCAGGTCACGCTAATGCTGCAGCAGAGCTGATGGAGGACAGCGGGGAATACGCGCACGCACGCGACAACGCAGAATACGCACACGCACGCACGCACATACGCACACCATGGCTGTTGGGTGGAAAACTTGTATGTCCAAAACCGTTCCTTTTTTATTATCATTTCAAACAAACATGTTAAACTAATGAAAATAGCTGATCTACAAGCTCACAACTGTTTTCACTATACTCTTGTGTGTGACACTCTGGAATATGAAGACACATTGGTGTCTGCCCGAAAGCAACGATATACACATCATGCAGGCTGTCGGGGGAGGAAAGCTATTGTCCAAAACGGTTACTTGTCTGGAAATGGGACAATTAAAGCTGTTAAAGGTGTTCTGATGGATCTAACGTAGTTATTAATTAGTCACAAGCTCTTGTTAATACTTTTCATTGGTTAAATATTTATAAAACCCTGCATACTTAGTTTCCACATGTACAAGCTCCCTTGTATATGAACTTGTAGATCAGCTATTTTCAGTACTTTTTCAACATTAAGTTGAAATACAGAGATACAAAGTTTCTGCCCGGCATACACAGTACCACATAGTGTAAACATATTGGCATATACGTGAAATGGACAGAAATGCCAAAAGCATGCTGGCCGAAAATAGGTTTTCATGGCTTCGAAGTTCAGTAGGAGTAGAGACTCACAAGCAGTCTCTAAACATTTTGCTCAACTATAGAGGACAAACTCCCATTCTTCCGTTGTTGAAACTTTGTAGAACCAATTAGAGAGTAAAAAAAAAAATCCCTGCATTGCATAACTGCATAAATCAAAAGTCTTTAGGGAGGAGGCCCTTTCATATTGGAGTTGTGACAGGATTGGTTTCCAACGCAGTGTGTGTAGGGTTTTAGCGGCTGTTCTCACAGCTGTTCTAGCAACTATGTTGCATTTAGAAGTCCCCAGATGTATCAGTATAGGCAGAGCGAGACTAGCACAGAGGTAACCTAAGGGTTAGAACAGCAGGCTTGTGACCAGAAGGTCAAAGAACGCTTCTATTCTAAGGTCAGGCCGGACAAATCTGAGGAGGAGAAGCAGGTTCCTCAGTAGGTGCTGCTGGGATGCCCTTAGAAGCGGCCGGGGATGGAGTATGGTGTTGTAGGTCCAACCAAGAACAATGCACTCAAAACATACAGTATAATGGTGGGTTCCTATACTGAATGACAGAGGTTTGGTGCCCGTTGCACCAGTCAAGTCAAATGGGAGGGAAGTGTGGAAAAATACCAGCTAAACTTATTTTGGAAATGTCTGTTTCAGATGACGATACCAGCTTTGTTTTTGTAGTGATTAGTGATGAGGCATGGATGGCGGATGGATATGTAGGTTTCCCTCATTCAAATAATTTATTGTAAACATACAACTGTAAACATACAACATACCCAATTTCCAGCAAACTAGAATGACCTATTTTCTTTTCTTCTTTTGAAAACCTATCCTTATATTAACTTTACTGTGCGGGTATCTCAGTCAGTAGAGCCTTTGGGCAATGCACTAATGCAGGTTTCTGGGTTTGATCCCTGACACTGTCTATGAGTAGCATGGCTTGGGTAACTAAGTTGTGCGCTAAGTAGTGTACTGTGAGCTGGTGGCTGGTGTTGCGCTCCACCTCAACAATTCATCAACCCAGGGGTCTAGCACATTTTAACTACTAACTGCTGTACCTACCTATATCTGTAAATGTTTGTATATACATTATTGGTTGTGTAGCAAGTTAGCAACACACTGTACCACAAACTTTCCCAAATTCCCTGATATTGTGGCGAGTGCTGTGCAGTGCTTATCTGTAGGGCCAGCTCACAAAACACATTGGAATTTAACTAGAGATTTCATTCTGAGTAGAGAACTCAGTAGAGCTTCTTAGTGGCTAGCAGTATTTGTTCGTACCTGTATAACATACAGGTAGATAACATACTTTTTTTTCAACCATGAAATCTATAAACTATATGGCATCAAAAGTCTTACAGATACGTATACAGTATATATAGGCATGGTAGTGTGATCTATAAAAAAGTGGAGGTGGAGGTATATATAGCGGAAGGTGGGAGGTGATAGGGCACGTCACACCTCACCAACCAGGCCTCCGTGCACAGATGTATCCATCCACCGTTTGGCAAGATAGCAAAACACACAGCAAGAAAGAAACAACAAATAAATAAGGAGATGTCACCAGTCACCAGTACATATAGCATATACACCATGTCAAGACACACACACACACACACACACACACACACACACACACACACACACACGCACACGCACACGCACACGCACACGCACACGCACACGCACACGCACACACACACGCTCACAAACTCAAGTACAAACACAGACAAACATACACACAACCATGCATCAGCCTCTGCGAGACACTATCTTACGTCTGAAGCGCAGTAGACTGTGAAAGACGAGACAGAATGGAAGGCAGGAAAAACAAGAAAATGGAGAAACAGGACATTTTCTTCTGAGGGGTAAGAGAGATGGAATGATAGGTGTAGGATGGGTGGGGAGGGTGGGGACTGATGGCAAGAGAAAACAACTGTCAGGACAGTCAGACCTAGGCCACACCAACAAGACCAAGGAGAGGTCCAGGGTTCATTGTTGGTCGCCGGTCATCAGTGGATAATGCGCCCCACTGCAAATACTATTCAATGACACTTAAAGGGGTCCCTAATTTATCACTAGTTTCAACATTTTCTCTATACTACCCTTGACCAGTGTTGTGGAAGTTACTTTCTCGGGATCCACATATAAGGTGAATTATGGTGCATTTATATAGCGCCTTTATCCAAAGCACTTTACAACGTGCATTGCGAACCATGCAAGGCACCAACATACTCATCGGGAGCAGTTAGGGGTTAAGTCTTGCTTAAAGATTAAGACACTTCAACACTAACCACAGGGGAACCAGGGATTGAACCTTTGTGATTCCCAAGCGTCCACTCTACTGTACCTCTACTGTACCTCCTGAGCCACTGCCAAGCGTCCACTCTACTGTACCTCTACTGTACCTCCTGAGCCACTGCCAAGCGTCCACTCTACTGTACCTCTACTGTACCTCCTGAGCCACTGCTAGACGGTAGAAGCTGAAACAGTCCATGGTTGGTGTGGCTCTTTGATCAGTGACCCTACGGGATTTACTGACACACTGTCCACATCACTCCAAAATCTGGTTGTTACATTGTACTTGTCGGCAGAACAGCTAACTTGACTTAAAATATGGACAGGTTTATGTAATTGTGGCCGTAGATTGTGTGGGCGTGCTAGACCAGCACTTTGTTGGTCACTAAGACACGCAGAAACTGACAGAAAGGGGATTTCTTTCTCTGTCGATATGGATTATTGTTTCTATAGGCTATGATAACCATCACCAATGAGCTGAAATGCACATCAACAGCGTTATAGTGACCAGCATACACCAGCCATGACAACCTGAAGTGAGACGAGGGAAAGTGAGGACAAGGAGAGAATAGGTGATGACTGAGAGAGCGGGTCAGATAGTAAAAACATATGTAATGCAAGGTAGAGAAGAAGGGGAAGAGAGTGATGATTGTGTGAGGCGAAGTGGGACGGAGAGATGGGTCGTGCTGATAGCGTGCTACCTTTGACCTGGAGTGAGTCTTTGGTGGACCACAAGTGTAGTTCAGCCAAGCAGAACGCCATCCGACCGAGAGATGAAACCTGAGGTTGCAAACAGAGAGAGAGAGAAAGACCGTCATCGTTGGGGCGCTAAATTCCAGTGTAGCTCCTCATAATACTGTTTGAATCTGGCAAGAGAGAAAGAGAGATAATTGACTGATGTAATTGTAATTACTAATTGATTCATTGGAAGGGCACAGTTGGTTCATAGTCAGATGAAATAATGAAAGGTTCAAGTTTGCACAATTCTCTCCACAAAAAATGTTTTGTGTGGAGAGAATAAGATGTTTCAGCAATATGCTATGTCTTCTACTTCGTAGTTGTAATTCCTAACACACTAATAACTTTTCTGTGTACATACAGTAATAAATACTTTGGCAACACGACTCCTCTTCCTGTCAATTCAGTTCACTAGAACTGAATAAATCTCAAATAAAGATTTAGTGTGTATGGCCCTTTTATACAGCGTGCCTGTCAGTGTGTCACACCATGAAAACAATGCAATCTAATTTATACGTAATGGTGTCACTTGCCGAAAAGAACCGATTTACAAGATAAAAAGAACTCAGCGAAGAAACTGTTAGTTTGTAGATCTTTTTTGTAGGTTCTTTTGGTGAAGCATGTGACAAGTGTACATTAAGCAAGAAGAGAGACAGACGGAGAGTGATCATCTAGGATTCAGGAATAATTAGTGAAAAAGTGAAAGAGTGAACTGCCTGAGAAAGGGAGTAGACAAAACACATGCACATAGTGGAGACTTGAGTGCGTAGAGTGACATGAAGAGGCCTTGGGGTCAAACAAACACACTCTTAAGATAACACTATTTTATCACTTCAGCGTGCGTCTGGTTTGGGACTGCATGCATCGTTGTCACTTTTCAACACGTCTTGTACGTGTTGAAAAGTGGACAGTCCGTATTGTTTCTTTATTTTGAGCAGACAGTTTTGAAAGCCGAGGGGAGAAAGCGAAGGGGTGGAGGGTTCTGGATAGATTTAATTTGGTTTTCACTGACTGGAAGACAACTTTACAGTTTTACCGTTACCTGATTTTTAAATGTGGTTTATTTAGAGTAGCTAATCGGGAGGATGTGGGGCCTTCGTCCTACTCCACCCAGCACTCCCTTTGATAGGTGCTGCCCCAGCCTGTAGGAGTATGTGCAATGACCAATATCTCCCTCCCGTCATAATGCACCACGGTGGATTCGAACCCACAACCTCTGTGGTGGTGGGCAGGGAATGTACCACTGCGCCACCCGAGGGCCGCCTTTATCACATTTAAACCTTTCATTGTTCCCGTCATCAAGCACTTTCAATCTGGTGTTTCAAAAAGTTTCAAAAATAGCTGGTCTACATTAAGCTCACAACACGTCATGATGTGACCAGTTGTGAGCTATTTTTTTTCGTAGTACGACAAAGAGCAAAAATCAATTCCACACACACAACACACGCACACACACAGAAAGAGAGCGAGAGAGAGAGGGGGGGTACGTCAGTGAACTCAGGTTGACACTGCCCCAAGGTCACAGGCAGTGATCTTGTCCCAAATACACACATCACAGGTGTGTAGTGACGGGTGCACACTTTGCAGTTGACAGGCGAGACGAAGCGGGCGGCATTCCACACACATCACTGTCTGCTAATGAAGACAGGACAGGTCTGCAGCAGTCACTATATGATGTCCCTGACTCTCCCACAGTCCTTTCCTCTTACCAGAAAGCCTAGTTCCTACCTAGTCGTCTGAAACTGGCCCACGAATTACCAAGCTTTGGAATGAAACACAACAGAGCTTTTGCATTAGTGTGGATTGCGTTACAGTTACAAAGCGGTTAATTTAACTCTGTGACAGTATAATATTAGGCATTCTGACATGATTAAAATGTTATAACGTTGTTCCTCCTGGTGGGCAGTGGTGGCATACTGTAAGTGGAGATTCAAATCTACACAAATCTGCAGAATAGTTTGTTTATAACATTTAAAATTACAGACAATTTTCAATCGCTAGTTGCATTTGTAAGTGTTTTTAGAGAGTGCATAATGTCCAGGCAGTGTGCAGGGCTGCAGGCTGAACATTCTTATCCACTATTTAAGCCTTGTATACTTTCATAATGAACCACGGATACTGTGTAGACTCTACACAGTATAGAGAATGTACACATGTAGAGAATGTCTGAAGAGTGCAAATTGCAAACTGACTCATTTGGGCCACGACCAGAGGTTTTTCTGGCGGCTATGGACAACCGCCTATAGACGCCTATCCCACCGACTCAATGCTGGGCACTGCACTCCCTCGGTTCGTCTGCGATGTTTCACATTTTGAAGTCAGTTGTCGAACAGTTCTCGAGATACGTGAATTACAGATGTATGCAGATTCCCTTCATTATTGTAAGATTCTTGACATCTTCGACTGCAATGACATGCCCAAATTAGGGATGCCAGTTTGAACTTCAAACATAGGAGGAGCATCCCTCACTGCTTGCTGTCCTCCCATCAAGAGAAAATAATTAGCCGAACGTAATTACTGCTCCCGAGTCCGACAAAGTTAGGCCTAATGAAGAAAAAGCTCAATTGTTTTTGTTTTCACTTTTCAGTCATTTGCGCCCCATATGCTACAAATAAAAGGCTACCTCCACCCTTGCATGGTGGACTGCCCCTTATTTATACTTGGTTGTGCAATGTGCATTATGTCGGAAATATGCAACAAAAATAGCCGATCTACAAGCTCACAGATTATGGATCAGCTATTTTCAGTGTGCAACACCAGCAGGCTTTAGTAATCCGTTATGAGTGTGACTCTATTGCCGGGGAGCCATTGATAGTGTGCTAAAAAAAAAAGCACACTATCCTCTTCTCTCTCTCTCTCCCTCTTCCCTCTCTCTCATTAATGCTGAGGAGGGGGGACTCTGTCTTATCTTTCTCCTCTTACTCTTGCTGGTGTGGCAGAAGGGGGTGAAAAAAAATCTAATTTTGCCACTTCCAGCGACCAAAACTACAAGTCATAACAAAAATCCACACAGATAACACTACTGGGCAGTGGGCGCCATGGAAACGGCAGGGTCCAGTGTGCAGCTGGAAGGACCATAACGACTTTACTGACATAAGAGGATTCTTTCATCTTCTCCTAAACCAGCTCTTTTGGAGCTTCGTTTACAGAAAAGTCAGCTCTTTTGGAGAGAGGAAAAAGAAAAGTCAATTTCAGACATATTTTCTTTTGCTATTGGTAGGTTGACTGGGCCAACGGGTCCAGCAGTCTTTGTTCTGTGGAAGTGTCAGCGTTGAAAAGCTGCTATGGCAGAGTAGGAGAGACAATGGGGATTGTTGACAATGAAATAGAATGCAAATTTAGAGGTGGAATATGTTTGTGTTTTCTCTTATTTTTTTGAATTCTTTGAGTTTGTCATTAGGCAACAAACTATATACAGCACTGTACTATACTTTTAATAAAGGTATATTACAGTGCTATATAGTTTGTAATAAAACGTATTATGTAGATTTATTTTCTTAATGATGTGGAGAGAAACTAGAAGTAGAAAAAGTGCAGACACACACAATACTGTATGTTGATTTGTGGTTGTGTGGAATATTGTTTTGTGTTTGAGTTTGGACAAAATCTGTAGGAGTAATAATATAGAAAAATGTGTTTAGCTTTGGCTAAACACATTTGGGCTCATGGTGGCGCTATACCAGGACAACGTGAATACTTTTCTTCCTTGGCATACTGGAACTTTCTCACTGATGAGTCCAGCATTATGTGACAAAAGTACCCCTCCCGAAAAATTTGAAAAATTGCAACCATGTTTTAAACCGATGTTTAAAATAACAATTTAGCCTAGCCGATAGCCGATACTGATTTGTTAATTTGCTTTTTTGTTGTTTATATTTCCTCCACAAATACATCATCAAGAAATAAATCTACAGCTTGGTATAGGCTGCAGATAACCAACACACCAAGATAGCCAACGCAAAATGTATGCTTATCAACAACAGATAAATATCGGCTACTGCCATCGGTTAATGTCGGGTTTATTTGTCGATACCAATATTGACCGATAGCGGTAAATACCGGCCGATACCGTTATGTGGCCGATACATTGGTGCATCCCTAATGGCAAGCACATACTTTGTCATACAAGCAATCTGACCAAACCTAACATGATTAACATATAATTGGTCTCTATCTCATTCATGATGTACATTATGGCGGAAGCTGTGACAAGGACATGCATTGATGCTGGTTTGGTCCTGTTTTCGGTGTGTGTGTTTAGGTAAACTGTAACTGGAGCTCAGTGTATTCAGAGTGGTACACTCACCATCCTACACATCCATGTTTATCTAGCAACTTCATGAGCGTGTGTTCTTCTGTGCACAAAAAAAAAGGTAGACACACATACAAACGCACAAAAAGGTTGACACACATACGTGTCAACCCGCAGGCAGGCACGTGCGCGCACAGTCACAGACAGACACAGACAGACATGTACGCATGCACGCGCACGCGCACACGCGCGCACACACACATACACACAGAGTGTACACGCAACACAAAGTGCACCCTCCCCATTCACAGCAGGTCACATTGGTCCCGACTCCTGGCCAGCTGCCACACTCTGGTTCTAATCTCTAGCCGGGGTTACCATGGGTTACCTGTCCCCCTGCGGTGCACTGAGGGGGCGTGGGGGGGGTGCTGGGGGGCATGGAGGCCAGGTTATTGTATCCTGTCTTTACCCCTCGCTAAAGAGGCTGCTCTCACATCAAAGCAGAGGAGGAGAAAACACATGACTCTTCTTTCAAAGACAGGCCACGGGAACTACGACCTTGTCTGCTCCCTCGCTCTCTTTCTCCGTGTCACTGTCTGCTCTCACGGTGTCTTGACTGTCCCCTCTGGGCGATGTGTGTGTGTGTGTGTGTGTGCGCCTGTGTGTGTGTGTGTGTGTGACGTAGTGTGTGTGTAGTGCGTGAGAGTGAATGACTTGAAACGCACACCTTTGTGTCTGGTTGCCTCCAGTGAGTATGGCTGTATACCCACTAGAGTACACGGCTATTAATATGAATAATTATTAATAATCTATCTTTATATTTAAATTTTAGCATCTATTCATGAAGAAAGGGATTATTGAGTGAAGAGTCAACATTTATAACTTATTTCTTTCCATCCCCCCAAACCTTTTGCCAATAATCACATGCCCAAAATAGGGACACTATAGGATTGAATATATTGAATTGAGTGGACTGTGATACCAGCAGGTAGATCAAGATTTGATCTGGTTATTCACAACAATGCTTACTGGTGCAGTAGGTCATAGGCAAATGAGCCAGAATGTTGGCAGGCCGTATCAGGGCCTTGGTCCACGTTTGGTGGCTCCCCTCAGGCCTTGGCCCAGGATGCACTGGATGGGAACACCAGAGGGAGGCCAGAATTAATGGACCGTATTGTCCCGAATATAAGACGTCTCTGATTATAAGACAACCCCCATTTTTCAAGACTAATTTGTGGAAAAATAACAATGAATGTCAAATAGTATATAGTGCCCGATTATAATACGACCTCGTCTTTTAGGATTTTTTCCATTGAAAGAAAACGTATAGTCTTATATTCAGGCCAATAGGGTAAGTTATTATAAGTGCAATTCTGCTTGTCCTTTTCGCTCTCACACATACTCAGACACATGCATTCTATGTTCTATGAATAGATTAACCCCTCACACTACACACATGATGCTCGCACGCACGCACACCAATGCGTGCGCACATCAACTCACACACACACACACACACACACACACACACACACACACACACACACACACACACACACACACCTGAGGCAACAATATCAGCTAGTGAGGTGAAGTATAGTAAAGTATAGGGTTAAAGAGCTGCCACAGAGTGACTGTCTTTCTGACTCAAT